>NW_009259686.1:2442741-2475294 GCF_000687185.1 Egretta garzetta | reverse complement strand
TCAGCAGGATCCCGTTTTAACCAACCCAAGAGCTTGCTAAGATAGCATTACCCAAACATGGCAAGAATATCAGCTATGCTCCATTGATTTATTAGCTCATGAGCACCATTAAAATGAGGCAAAGCTAAGAGAACTTTCTCTGTTTCTAGTGTGATCAGATAAGAAAGAGCATCAGTTGGTTAGATCATGCCACCTTCATTAGTAATATCCACCAGTGCAGAATATATCTGAAGTGAAAAAGTCTGATTCTAGTCCCATTCACACTACAGTAAATTAGAAGTATCTCCATTCATGTTAGTAGCGTTATGCTGCTGTGATACAAATTAAAATAGTACACTGCATAGTTGTGCAAATTCAGATGAACTGAAAGCAATACGAGAATCTGAGTTTCGGTGAAAATTCTGTTGTGCAACCTGCAACAGAATTGCCTGGCATCGTTCCTGTGTGTTACAGGTATAATTTCCAAGGTGGTACAGTTCATATATATATATATATATATATATATGTGTGTGTGTGTGTGTGTGTGTATAAAGGTATACTGGTCCTCCATGCTTTTATTGGGCCATTTTCTTATTAACAGCCAAGTACTAAAAGAAGTTCAGAAAAAAAATTGGGGTTGTCATATGAAAATGAATGTTTTCCATCTGCAGTATTCGCTCCTCCACCATGTCTACAAATATTTAAAAACAAACACATTTAATGATCAGGGCACAGATCCAACCTCGATAGAACGAATTACAATACACCTTTCCCAAAGAGGTTTCTGAACTGTATATGAAAGCTGAAAGAGGGATGCCTGGTTTTTGGGCTTTTTTTTTTTTTTAGCAAAACAAGGCATGCCCAGTGATAATTTCAGTCAGCAAGTTTAAATAAGTAAAAAATAAAAAACTCTTCTTAACTTCATGTTTATGTGAATACTGGAACTCATTGTTGTAGAAGCCAAGGCAAATTTATTACAAGTCCATCAAAGCTGTTAAATGAAGCAGTTTGGATGCAGCGTTGCACTCAAGAGCTCTGAAGCCAGAGAAAATATAAATCCAAATATAAACTGTTTCTTAAAATTAGTTTCCCTAGCATCTGCTCCTGACCCATTTGGAAACAGCACAGGATCTTTGGTGTGATCTGAGACAAGATGGATGCTTTCATATTTAGTATTTTGAGGAATAAGAGAGAAGAGGTACAAAGCTTTTTTTTTAATAAATAATTTGGTTTTTTTAGAGGCCTTTCAAATGAATTTAGCACAAACCTCCAGTGCTCTAGAAAGCATTGCATTATTTATAGTAAAGGTTTTCATGGCGATTAGAGCTCTGGATCTACCCTTCCCAACATGCAGGAAGGAACAACCTTTGTTCTGCAGAATGTACGTTTTAAGTAGAGAAGATAGATGAAGAGCGAGAAGGAAAACAGTGACAAAGATAGTTTTAAGTGACGCATCACTTTTGGTATATGAAAGCTAAATGACACCGACTCATATTACAGGCTATGACCTATATTTTCTGTATTCAGGTTCACTGACCCACTGACATAAGATCAGACCAAAAGTACTATATTGTCCTGTTGTTTTCATCAGACTGTTTCTTACTCTGTTCTCTAATCCCTCAGAAAGGCAGGTCATATTGCATGAGGTCAAAGTTCCCTCTAATCAGTGTTACGTCTCTGACAGTGGCCAGGAATAGATGTGTAGAGGAGAACATAAGGGTAAGGCAGGTTTGAAATGATACTTCCCATCATTACAACTTCCCCTTTGAGCAATCTGCAAGTTAGCAGCTTCCCAAGGCAAACCATTATGTCTCGTTAATAAATAGGCCTTTATGTTTTTTCCCCAACGATTTTGGTTAATTGTTTTCTGAACCCATCTGAACTTCTGGCTTCCGCTGCAACTAGAAGCAATGATTTCCATGGTTTGTTACAGTGTTCCTCCTTTACTACCTTTAAAACTGCTGCTGGATAATTTTATTTGGTTTGTTGCTCACATGTTGTAAACTTTAGAATGTTTCCCTTTCCACTTTTTTCATACCACTTGTGATACTCTTTTCCTCAGTCAAGTCCTTCTTGAAAGGATCTCCATTTCAGCAATCATTTTATTTTTTTTTCCTCAACTTATCGTCATCAGAAAACTTTGTTACCTTTCATATTCATGTCCTTTCCTAAATCATCCATGAATACGGTGACTAACACAAGTCTAGTGTAGGTCCTTGGATCTAGTAATAGAATTCTACTGGAAACTTTTTCCATTTTCATAAACAATTATTTATTTCTACTATTTATCTTCTCCCCTTGAACCTGTTATTAACCACATGAGGACATGTAAGATGATAATTTAGCTTCACAAAGAGTATTTCAAAGACCCTGAAAATAGAAAACTTTCTGAAAACACAGTTATACTTCGTAAAATTTAAGGGAAATGTAACAGATACATGATGTGTATCGTCCCTCTTCAAAAGCCATGGCAATTCTTTTCTATTATGTGTATTCACATGCCTACTACCTCTATTGCATCAAATTGCAAAGCAAACAAAATGGATTTACCAGTCCAGTGTTTCAAAGCCATCTGTAGGCCCTGTAAGTCTGGCTACATATTTGACATCTTTCATGTCTCCTGTATTGTTTTTATCTGGAGGTTACATATTTTAGCTATTAGGCTAAGAATTTAGTGTTTGGATTCCTTTAGTACATGTTGTGAGTACCACCAGGTCTTGGAAAACTTTTGAGACTGTTTTGTCTAAATGGCAAATACTGGTACTGGCAAATACTGATTCGTATATCATTTGTACTTAGGAACTACTTGATACGAGACAAGCTAGGTATGAACTGGTTCACATTCCAGGTTTTAACCCTTTTCCTTCCTTTTTCTAGAATATCATGGTCATGGGCTGGCTGCTTAAGTGGCATCCAGCTTTTGCAAGCCCCTGCTCTTTTCCAGGGAACTGTCTGTGAGGTGAAGCCTGTGACAGTGTCCCATATAACTCAGGCATAACTTCTACAACCTACTGAGTATCTTTCTTTTCAAAAGCGTGCCTGCCAACATCCTCATTTAAATCAACCATTCCAGGTTATCTTCTATTTCAGGTTTCATGCCTTTGCATAGCAGTATTCATACATGTGATCTTGTTTCGGTGGGTTTTTTTGGTGACCGCGATCACACAGCTCGAGCTGCGACCACACTGCCCGCGACCGACCGAACCGAACGAACCGACCGAACTAAACGAACAGACGGAACGAACTAACGCCCCCGAGCATGACGTTATATGGTATGGAATAGCCCTTTGGTCAGTTTGGGTTAGCTGTGCTAGCTGTGCTGTACTCCCAGCTTGTTATGCACCTGGGCGAGCAGGAGAAGCTCAAAAAGTCCTTGAGTAGTCTGAGCACTACTTGGCAACAGCTGAAAACATCAGTGTGTTATCAACATTATTCTGGTACTAAATCCAAAACACAGCACTATGCTAGCTACTGTGAAGAAAATTAACTCTATCCCAGCTAAAACCAGGACACGTGTTCAAATGAGACCCTATTTGTTCAGTCTTTTTTTGCTGTAACTTTCATGATTTTTTTTGGTTTGCCCTATATACTATACTTCACCTGAGTACAACATTCTGTAACTTCACTACAAGATGAATCATCTCAACTGGTGTACTTCTCAGCACATTGGCTTTCAGATCATTAGTTTGAAAACTTCCCCATAACTATTCTTATTTTAAGTTTCATCAATCGATTTCATTTTCCTTGGATGGACTATTTCTCTCATGTCAGTTCCATTTTTTCTTAAAGTTTTGCCTGTTCCTAATTAACTGACTCTGCTCTTCTTTATGCCACTTCTCAGACACATATTGACACTGCACTCTCTCTAGCCCTCTGTATGGTACGGAGAACATTTCTCAGTACATCTTTTCTCAGAGATTTTATATCATCTGCAGCTACTATTCTATATGACCTCTTGACATTTCCATTTTTATGTTAAGTCATCTGAAAACAAGACAGAAGTATTTTTTCACGAGAATCGTTCACAAAGCGTCAAAATTGTTTGTCTTCATGTCTTTCTCCACTCTTTGCTATTTTGTTTCTTAAGGTGTGATTTCATATTTTATTTATGCACTTACATTTTCATATGGCATTTAAAAACTTTACTGCTGCCTAGATAGTTTATCCCATACTTACTTAATATTTTTTCTAGCTTAAAAAATATTTCAGTTAGGTAATAGGCAAGATCTTACTTTCCTCCTGTTTTTAATGAACTGTTGCATGAATATTTATCTTAATCATTCAATGAAATGCTAACAAGAGCTTTTAAGTGGCTATACACTACTTTGCACTGTAACACGCAGAACTTTGCAGTAATTTCCCTAGTTGCTCTAAGGCTTCTTGTGGTAGAAAAACATGCTTTCTGCATTAGAAATTGAAGATTTCATGGCATACAATTTCTGAAAAAAACAAAGAACTTTTTGCATATTTTGACCCGACCCCTCTTGGACAGGATTCTAATCTTTCTGTCTATGGGGGAAAGTGCCAACATAAACTGCAGTGATTTGTTTTTATTCTGCAGTTTGCTACTGCATCTATAAAATGTATATTTACTAAGGAGATTGTTAGCAAGAATTCTGAAGCTGAACACCAAATCAGTGAATAGCTTGATTTTTTTTAGGCTCTAAGGTGCTGCTGGGCCAAAATAAATAAATAAATAACAGAAATTGTCTCTTTTACAGAATCCCTAAAGCTAGAACCTTTAGTGGTCTTCTCCAGCTCCTCAAGTATTGAATATTGTGTTCTGTGTTCATCTCTTACTGTCAGTTCCATATTTCAATAAGTTTTACCTTGCCTGGCTGTGCATCAAAGAATACTGTCAGTACTATCCATTATCCAATGCCCTATTAGACAGTGACAGGCTCAGATATTTACTCTGTTAAACACTGTAAACTAATAATTCAACTTGAAAAAAGAGGAAAAGATAATAAAATGGAAAAAAAAAAAGCCAAAAAACACCAAAAAAGAAAGGAAAGGTTAAAAACCTAGATCCAGATCAACCTTGTACTGCAAAAATTAGCCTAACCTTAATATCAGCTGAGTCTTTTAGTCAATTAAACCCATATTTTTGTATCTCCATCAAGTTATCTTGCATTTTCTGAGACAAATCTAGCTTCAGTTCTCATGTCTGAGAATACCAGTCCTTATGATTAAGGACAGATTTTTCTCTCCCCTTTGCCACTTGACAACTTTTGAGCCTCAGATAATTATATTTCTGTCTGCTATTAAAATCTTTTTGTATCTATGATTTAAAATAAAGATGTGTGTGCACTTTCCAGGATGAACCTTTTATCTATGGAGGGGAGGAGGAAGAAGTCATTTAAGGACTGTCTCTGCTACTGGTAAAGGCAATTGGGAAAGGATCAGTCCTGTGCCCAGGCATATGCAAACTTACCCCCCTATGGGTAGCACCCCAGTGGGGTTGGCAGGACCCCGAATGAGCTCAGACTTGTGCCAGTGCAGACCTGACTGTTGATTCGGACCAACGAACTGGAAACCCAACAGCGCAGGAACCTTCCTTGCTTCTCCTGTTTTTAAGCAAGCTGCAAGCTTTCAGAGTCATATGTGTAAACCAATTATTATAATCCCTCATATTACTGTTACATGTTGGGGCACCAGCACTGAAAAGGACAAACACGTGTTTTTCTGTGGAGTTGAAAGTGTGAGGCAGTGCTTAATATGCATCAAGTGATGAGTATGAACCTGGAGACCACAGCAGACCTGCAAGCTTAGGACTCTTTCAGTAACAATTTTGAGGGGATGTCTGAGTATGTGCAATTTTTCCAATGGTTTGTGAAGATAAATAATCCATTTTTTTTCAGGATCTTAGTCTATAAACCAGACTTTCATTCTGTGATACTGTTAATTCTTTCCTCCTCTAAAGTGTAATTATATTGGTTGCACATTTTTCATTTACTGTTATAGAACAACTTGCAAACAAGGCAGCCTTGTCTCAGTTTAAGTTCAGCTAGATCATGATTAGCCAAGATCTTCAACTAAAGATCTGAAGATCTCATGGTAAATCATGAGCACAGCTTGGGAAAGTATTATTTGAGAAAGCATTATTCACTTTTTTCCTTCCAAGTTTCTTGCCTCTTTAAATGCTTAAGCCACCTCAGATGTTCCTCACTGTTTCTTCGTCGGCTTTTTCTTCTGGATTTCAAAACTCTAGGTGTAAAAGCCATTTCTTGTGAAGCACAGCTGAGCTCTTAGCAGTTTCACTACAAGCAGGATTGTTTAATGAACTTCATGAGGATTCTGTATGTTTCTACACAACATAGTAAATTGGTTGCATCCACTTATAGAAAACTCTGTCATTACTTAGCCCCATCTTCTTGTTATTCATCTGCAAACTGCGTTCACAGAACTTCCTTACTATGAATGTCTGTACAAACATTAATTTAAGGTGCGGTAAGTGAAGGAGCTGAAGGATGACAAGTTGAGCACCTAAATTTATATGAGTTACATAAATACTGGCACTGGTGCACTGACTGAAGTCCAGACTAAGTCCACTAAGTCCAAACTAAGTGTCAGAACTTGAAAAATCTGTCCCTTCCTTGTCTCCTTTCTGTAAATTTGCTTAATCATTCATTTTGTATAAAAATAATCACAATTTATTCTGGCTTCAGAATATCTACTCACATCTACAAATAGCTAAATAGAGTTGGTTTATAACCTGTATATATGTATTTTGTTGCAGGACTTATAAATTGCTTCTTCATTTTCCATTCTCCCTGCCAGGGAATATGAGTAAGCTGGACCATGAGATGCAGAATCTACACTGAATAAAGAGCTGTTATAAGTGCACCCCAAATTATTAGCTACGCTGTTGTTAAAGTTCATTGAAGGTCCCTAATTAATAAGTACGTGCAGGGAGAAAGGACAGTTTGGAGAATTATACAAGAATATAGTATCATTAAACAGATCAGTGGTCTTGTCTCACCAGTAATACTGTTGGATGTGCGAGTCAATCTGTTATTCAAAAAGCACACAGCAGGTTTTGAAGATCTTTGTAAAAGGGTGGTGAGAATGATAAAGACAATGAGAACGTTTCCGTAAAAGTTGAAAAAAGGGGAATATTTACCACAGGAAACAAATCAGAAAGGCTATTAGTAAAAGTGTGCCAAAAAATGAACAGGAAGAGGAAAGCAAACTATGCATTTCTGTTGTCTCCAACTCATGGCACAAGAAGGAACCACTGAATGAAATTAGTAGTGGGAAAGACAGAATAAATCCCACAGCTTTTCTTCCAACAAGGTAAAAATAGCCTGTAGAACTCATTAAGGTAAAAAATTTAGCTACCTTTTAGAAGGTCTCATCATTCAAACAGATAACAAGAATAACCAGGCTTGTCACGGCTAATTATAACAAAAGGTTTGGCTTAGCTTTCCTGTGTTATAAAGGTGAGATTTCTGAAGTTTCCCATGGAAAATTAAACTACCCTATTGCTCATAGGTTAACACACTATGAAATCGGTTCAATAAATTTAATAAGCTCACCTCAAAACCAGCTAAATTTCTTTTCTCCGCAAATCCAGCTTACTGTAAGTGAACAAATTGTCCCCAGATAAACTATACATCTACTTCTGTCACAAAATAACTGCAAAGGTGGATGACTACAGTTGAACCGAATGTTTACCAAGTTACATTATCAGTTGCAAATAAAAAAAAAATAAAAGAAAGCAATTTAAGAAAAGTATATTTATTCTTGAATATAACATTATAACCTTCTCTGTGGATAATTCAGAAAACAGGTTCCACCTCAGTGCAAAACCTGCATAAATGTACACCTCACAGTATAGACATTCCAACTGAGATATGCAGATTAAACACCTCCAAATTGTGCCTCTGTGGTGTATGCAGGCAAGATAACCTCACAGACTTCTAGTAACACATGCATTCTTAAAGTCTGTACTTGGGTCTTACTCAACTCTCCTTCTACAGAGAATATGAGAGGCTAGCATAAGTAACCTGGAAACTGTCCTAAATTATTCTTCAGTAATTCAAGACATTTACACAGAAACAGGCTCCCTATTCCCAGATCCGTTAACAGAGCTTAATATTGTAGGTTGAGAGCACGCTGGATAGCAAGCAATGCTCCAAAGAAGAGAACTGACACTGCCTCCTATGCATCAATCCGTCTCCTAGGAAACGAGTATTTAATTCATTATCCAAAAACTATTCCCTCGCTTTACTAGAGACAGGTTAGTCAGACCATTTTTTTTCTGTGCTGTGAGGCAGAATACAGTTAAGAGGGAATATACTTTACCTAGCAGCCAAATGCCTCCTTTTGCTGTTAATACCACTGCAAGCAGCATTACAGCGTAGTGTTGATAATACCTGGGCTTGTGTTGCTCTGTATTGCTGTAACACTGTACGTTATTGTCTTGTGACTTTCAATACTTTTTCTTTCAGCCTGAAGTGCAAGATGTGCATTTCCTACATAAATACTATGTTAAGCATTTATTTTCTTCAAATATGACCATTCCCCATGCCCAAAGAAACACAGCTTCTTTGCTGTTCTGTACACTGTAGCATTTTACGTTATTATATACTAAGTTATTACTCTAAGACTGTCCTAGTGACCAGTTTTTGAACCTAGATTTTAGATTTGCTCTGTGAATATTGTTTTGCTTGACATTCATTCATAGGCCAGTTTGGTTTTTTTAAATAATAATAATGAAATTATTCCCAGATAAGCAACAATACTGACCTTGAATGCTGACGAAGTTTCACTTTGTACCAGGGTTTATATTATTTTTGGAAACTTACAATTATCTCTATTGAATTCTGTGTGTATTTTCATTGTAGGACAAAAAAATATTAAATAACTAATAACTAAAACAAATAAACAGGTAAAACCAGTTATTAAAGAATAACAAAATAGTCAAAACTGCAGTACTCAAAATAATTTCATTCTTAGAATAACTCGCTGTCTGAACAAGCTTCTGGAAAGTATATCACACATATAGGGATGTGCCACAGAGCAATGGGTAGCAACTCTGCTCCATGTGTTCCATTAAATAGTCTTTGACCAGTTTCAGAAAAGTTCTGCTGTTTAGAGTGGAAGTTGACTTCAGATGAACAAAACATTTACCATCTGCTTGTTTATGTGCTTGTCCCCAGAGTGCCTGTGAATGTGTTTAACTGATAAATGAAGTAATGAATACATCTGTAATTTTAATTAAACAGGGCCAGGGCCTCTTCTCTGGTCCTGAGTTAATGTGTCACTGGCTAGCTACATCAGCACTACTTTGGTTTTGATGGGTGGACTGTTCGGTGGGTGAGGAATTTGTTGGGTGGTCGTACCCAGATGGTAGTGGTCAATGGCTCAATGTCCAGATGGAGATAGGTGACAAGTGGTATCCCTCATGGGTCTGTACTGGGACCAGTACTGTTTAATCTCTTCACCAATGAAATGACAGTGGGATTGAAAGCACCCTCAGCAAGTTTGCAGATCACACCAAACTGAGTGGTGTGGTTGAAATGCCTGAGGGATGAGACGACATCCAGAGGGACCTGGACAAGCTCCAGAAGTGGGCCCATGTGAACCTCATGAAGTTCAACAAGGCCAAGAGCAGGGTCCTGCACCTGAGTCAGGGCAACCCCCGGTATCAATACAGGCTGGGGGATGAAGGGATTGAGAGCATCCCTGTGGAGAAGGACTTGGGGGTACTGATGGATGAAAAGCTGGACATGAGCTTGCAATGTGCGCTCACAGCCCAGAAGACTAACCATACCCTGGGCTGCATCAAAAGATGTGTGGCCAGCAAGTTGAAGGAGGTGATTCTGCCCCTCTACTCTTCTCTTGTGAGACCCCACCTGGAGTACTGTGTCCAGATCTGGAGTCCTCAGTGCAGGAAAGACATGGACCTGTTGGAGAGGATCCAGAGGAGGGCCACAAAAATTATCAGAGGAATGGAGCACCTCTCCTGTGACGAAAGGCTGAGAGAGTTGGGGTTGTTCAGCCTGGGCAAGTGAAGGCTGTGGGGACACCTTCTTGCAGCCTTTCAGTACCAGAAGGGGGCTTATAAGAAAGATGGGGACAGGCTTTTTAGCAGGGCCTGTTGTGATAGAACAAGGGCTAATGATTTTAAACTAAAAGAGGGTAGATTTAGACTAGATATAAAGAAGAAGTTATTTACCGTCAGGGTGGTGAAACACTGGAATGGGTTGCCCAGAGAGGTGGTAGATGCCCCATGCCTGGAATCATTCAAGGTCAGGTTGGACGGGGCTCTGAGCAACCTGATTGAGTTGAAGATATCCTTGCTCATTGCAGGGGAGTTGGCCTAGATGACCTTTAAAGGTCTCCTCCAACCCCAACTATTCTATGATTTTGTGATTCTATGAATCATCAGTTCTTCACAGCTAGCATAAAACTTGAATAAATAAATCCCATTATATGTTCTCTTTGAATCATCAGAACTACATTAATGTCCTTATTTTTCATCTGGGTGCAGCTGGTACTGCTAGGTGACCCAGTAGCACCAGATCTTGGGTTAATGATGGTTGAACTGTGGCCTACATCTTGCTGATGGAGCTGAAAAGTAAGCAGGGAGCTGTTGGTTACCTCTCCTGTGGATTCCAGCTGCAGGTCCTGCAGTGCCTACCACAGTGTTCAATATTTATTTCCTGTTGGACACACTTTGTTTACTTAGTTAGGATGGATTTTCCTAGGAAGAGGAGAAGTGCCTTTGATCTTTTTCATGACAAGTGCTATATGCGTTATGTTTGGACTGAGTTTTCAGTTAAATGAAATCAGGCAGTGCAGGTAATAAATCATAGCAGTTATAAATCAATAAAAGCCCATGAAAGTTAGAACAAACTACCTTGTTCTTATTCCAAAATGCAGACTTTGAAAGAAAACCACAGTAACCTAGAAAACATAAAGAAACAGAGTTAAAAAAACCTGCTCGACTTTGAAGAGCTTATTGTGGGAACAGACAAGAAAGAAAAATGTGGGAGGTCAAACAGGAAAAGAGACACATGTAGACCTTTATAATGACCCAAAGAAAATCATTCAAGCTGCTGGAAATCAAACTCATGTCTCCGGATTCCAAACCTTGTATCTTACACACCAGACCTTTGCACCTCAGAACTACAGGACTGTGACTAGTGTGGCAATGCGGCCCGTTAAAAAAGGGGTATCCACAAGCCCAAGTATTTTAATATCCTTTACATCTGAAACTATGTTCTTCCCTTGAAGCAGTGAATCACAGAGAAACTATGCCTGTGTGCCCTGTTAATCAAAGACTCCGTTCCCTGTGCTGGATACCTATTGAGGGTTACACACAAGGGAAGTTGCTGGAAAGACCTGAACAGATGATGCTCTTAATCAGCACCTATTAAGGATTCTCCCAAGCTCAGTTTAGCGCCCTGTAACATGGGGCAGTCACTTAGCTATGCTTAGGTCAGGTGCTCGCAGGGGTGCTGTTTAAATGTAACACGTCATAAACCCACTGCGCTTCAAGGCAGGCAGCCAACTACCATGGCTAACAGCTCACAGCCCCTCCTGGGAGCTTCCATCTGAGTAAATAAGTGGTATTTATGATGAAAGGGAAGCTATGTCTATACTAATAAATTAGTACTCCAGACACAATTCTCTAGCAATCACATTGATACTACTTAACTCTTCTACTCTTCAAATTGGGGCACCCATGTCCAAGCTGTGTTTCGATTCACTAGTATAAACCATATAGGCATAGTCTGAATGTGTACAATTCCCATCAGTTAGTGGTCCCTGGAAGTTTGATGTATTTCTCAGTGAAACCCAAAGAAATAATTGTGTTTGAAGAAAGGCATGTGGCACAGCATCACATGAATATTTCCTTGGATACATGAGCATGAGGAGACAGATTGACTACTGTAACTCAAGGATTTCTGTTATGGAGTAGTCCAGTGATGTTCTTAGAGCAAGAGATAGCTTAGGGCCATTTAAATTATTCCACTTGCTCACAGCCTCAGGGCTTTTTCAAAGCCAGAAACTAGAATTGCAGAAACGTGCCAGTGGGTCTAGTTAAGTACAAGTAACTGCCTTTTCTCCCAGAACTGCCATAAAATGCTTCTTAAAAAAAATCAGGAAACCTTCTAAATGTCTTGACTTAAAGCTGCTTGGTTGTGGATCTTATCCAAGCACTCCAGAGATTTTTCTTAGGTGACACAATAGATGGCATGAAGCTTCTAGGGACCCACTTGAAAAAATTAGTTTGGCAGTAGTTTCAACTGTAAGTAAGGAGTACTATAATCTGTTCTATAACCCACATACTTCTTGCATTTAAATTGTTCCCAGGAAATGAAGGACTATTATCAAATTAGTTGCAGGATTCTAGTTTCCCTCTTACAAAGATGTGAGCTAAACAAACCACCCGTGGGAGGTCTCACCTTATCAAGCACTGGCATGGATGGACATGGTGCTGATTTCAGTCATATACTTACTTCTGGTCTATAAAACTTCAGGTGATAAAATTGCTAGGGGATATTTTAAGGGGGAAAAGAAAAGAAAAGAAAAAAAAAAGCATCAGCAAAGAAAAAATAGCTCAATTTTAAAATTATTTAAACCATTAAAAAAAAATTTCTCCCCCTCCCTCCCCAAATCTTCATTTCCAGAAAGACACCAGACTTCCATTTGCTTGCATGGGTGTAAGTGACAGGCTTACATTACATGCAATGAATAAGAAAATAAACCCTCTATTTTTCTTTTTATTTTATCAATGATTATTTATAAAAGAGACAACAGAGGTTAAAAAAAAAAACAACAAAAAAAAACAACAGGAAAGGAACCCAAAGTGATTATATTTTAGGCTGACAGCAAAAATTCACAACCCACAGTGATCTGTGTTAGGCAATAACATCTCTCCTTGGATTATAGATGCTTATATAGAGTACAGTCAAAGATTTAAGAAAGTACCATCAACTCATGGGAAGCTTACAAAGTGTTTCTATTTCAGAAGAATTCGAAAGGTTTCCAACATATTGATGGCAAGCACATTTCAGACACAATACTGCTCCATGTCATTTGAAAATAAAACCTATTCTATGCATTAGGATACAGGCTCCAAACAGCAAACTACTGGTTAAAAATCAAAGAAAGATGTCACCTAAAGTCTCCATGACAAAAACTATTCAAACTGTCACCAGTGCCAATGCATGAGTCCAGGCGCTGGAACTTGTGTATCCTCAATACAAAGTTGTGAAAATTGTTCTTGACCTGTTTTTCAAACCTACTAAATAATTTGTCTGCTAAACAGCTCCTGGGAATAGTTCAGGAGGTAGCATAAACAAGGGAATATTCCCCATAGAGTCTATGAATAATCATACAATCAGAATCATAGAATCATTTGGTTGGAAAAGACCTTTAAGATCATCGAGTCCAACCATACCTGTCCACTACTAAACCATGTCCCTAAGCACCTTGTCTACCCATCTTTTAAATACCTCCAGGGATGAGGACTCGACCACTTCCTTGGGTGGCAGACCAAAGGACCTCGCTAGCACACTGTCCCGCACACATTGGCGTGCTGTCCCCAGGCTTATCTCTAGTAAGCCTGGTTTCGTCCCCCTCCCCCTTCAAATCCAGTTTAAAGCTCTTCTGATACGCCCTGCTAACTTCTTGGCAAATGAAACCTCCTTCCTTGGAGACAGTTTAGTAATATGGATGTAGGCAAACCGTGCCAGTCGTCCTGAGGACTGGAAAATGAACCTGGACATTGTTACTTTGCATTGTTTACTTTACATTGTTACACTGTAACCTGACAACATCCAGAGTGTATCATCAATGTAGCTTTCTTTTTAAGTATTGTGTCTAGAAACTGGCCTTATCTTCCATTTGTGCTGACATACAGAAAAATTAGCTTTCAGTAGCATCTGAGAATAGCAGTTAAAGTAGCTGATAGTTAACATGCTAGTGTTGGAGGAAAAAAGATCTGATCTCAGGGGATCTAACTCCATCATTAAGCTAATGTCATTTAAGTATGATAAAACCCAGCCCTTGTAACTCTCCCACCTGCAGCAGATTCCTCAAAAAGAAGAATCAAGCAGTAGTACATCTGCTAGTATGTACTAAATAATTTGCTTTCTCCACTGACTGTCAATCACATATTTTTACAGAACTGATTTCCTAGACAGCCTAGTGAGAGTTCTGTCATTTCCATTATTCATTACTTTTTTGAGCTGTAGGTCAGTAGGCAGGAACTCCCATGGCTGGCTCCATTTTGAGAAGAAATGAATGATAAAAATGAGATTCTCCTTCATCCTGCACATAAAGCCTCTTTTCCCTAAGCACAAGTGGACCTTGCTTTTAGTTTCCTTCAGTCATCTTCTCAGTCAGTTTTGCAGCCACAGAACTCCCTTCCTAGAACCAGGTGGATGAGTGCTTTTCATCCTGTCTTTTTTTTCCTTATAAGTATACATTCTTCTAAACAGTCTGAACATTTCTTCAGCTGCAACTAAAGGGAAACCGCTCACACAGTGTAAATCGTCTCTGCCCTGGCTCTAATACTTGGCTAAGTTCTTTAGGATGTATCTTCTTAATTTTCATAGCTGTAAATCTGTGAAAGAGTTTTACTTGTTGCATGCATTTAAGATAGAAGAAGGCTGAACTAGACATTGTTTTGTTTAAAATGAGTTTGTTATTGTCTGTTGATCAAAGACCCATTCACAGCAACAAATAACACCTTCTAGTTCAAGAAATATCTATGTGCCTCTCATTATTTCATATGATTAGTCATGATGGAAGAAAGCCATTGCAAGTTTCATGATAGTTAAATTCAATCTATTTTTCACTGTCTGATCATTAGAAATCCTTCTGAGGAGTGATGTTTTCCTGGTGAATCAGCAATTAGCACTTTTAAAGAACCCGATGATGACCCAACTCTAGACAGCTTGAATTATATATCCTCAGTAACTCAACAAGAGTTGAACCCATAAGTGACAACAACTAAAAAATCATCTGCTAAATTGGACTTCTCCCTGGGAGCCTAAGCCATGAGGAGTATGCATAATTGTTTCATTCACATGGTAGCCACATTAGCTACGAACCAGCTTCACAAAATGTCAACAGACAAACCCTGGGTAACCTGTCTCACCCTGAAGTCCGTGTAGGCATCTGCCAGTGGGACACTAAGAATAAGAACAATGTCTGGAGCATGCATGGGGTCTAGGAAGAGTTCATTATTATGAAACTCTCCTGTGTCTGCCTTAAAAGTTAATAATACTAGCATTCTTAATAATCAGAAATTGAATGCAATACAAAAATTGGCTTATTGCTTACATGGTCCCAACTTTGTAAGGATTAGCAAGAGATCCTCTGGGCAAGGAAGTCAGCAAGTCTTTTGGCTCCACACCAAACGCAGGATACCTGCAGAACGGCATCAGATGTGTGGCAGAATTATTTAACCAGTATGCCTCTAGAGGTAAAACACAGATGTTAGATCCTATTTAATAGACGATCTCCTCTTGGCATATGCTTTATTGTCTATGGCGTAATGGTCACATTTATCCAAAATAATTTAGATGCTGAACAGACATCCAAGTCAGGATTGTCATCCTCCTAGGGTCAGAGTGGAGAGAGAGAGCAAGGCATAAAAGTCTCCAGAGAACTGAAATCTGAGACAGGCTTATCTGGAAGCCTTCCCTGACCACAGAAGGAACTTGAAGAACCTGCATTTTGAACTTAAGTGTCTTTGTTAATTGCTTAAAGATAGGCAGAAAGAAGGTTTTACCCTAGCATGAGGCTTGAATGGGTGCCGAGTAAACATAAAGAGCTGTTCTGTGCCTGGTATATTGAGCTTTGTGAACTGTAATCACTAAATCTCAGCCTGGACTAGACACACATAACTCAGATACTTCTCAAAAATAAAGGTGGAACTTTCTAGTGGTACTAAGCCAGTTCTTTGTTAAGGGAGGTTTACTGACATATTAGATTTCCTATTAAAGTACAGAAGAGAATGTACCTCTGAATCGACTTTAGAAATTTGTTTTTTCCATCCTGTGCATGAGAGCTGTATTCTCGTCAGTTTAATCAACAAATACCAATGTAAGATTTTCCTTTTTCTTCTCTTAACTCCTTATACCAATGTTAAAAAGATTTGCCTGTTATATAAGTCTGTTTTCTCATCTCATCAGATGTGGATCTTTGAGTTAAAGAGCTACAAGCTGCACCTTAAATCTAATTGAACACAAATGTCATCTGTGAAATTAGGTCTAATTTTACTTTTATATTTTTAAACTAAGATTCTAAACTACTACAGGCAAATTTCTTTTCTCCTAACTTTTTAATTCTATTACTACTCACAGTTCGAAATTGGCCAGTTGCAGGGGACAATATAGCATTCGACATGCTTGTTTATTGCAAGCATATACTGGTTTTTAAATGTGGGTGAAGTCTACTACTTCAGACAATTTTAATTAACATACAAGAGAAAATACTGTACAGGGTAAATATGTCTTACCATTAATCAACTGACTTAATAAACTGTGATTCTTTTATATGTATTAATTCTTTAAAATGTAAAATGTATACAGCATACTCCTAGCTGGTACCTTGTTCCTTGACTTTATGTAGCTAAGACATGGCGGCTAAAAATTGTTTTGATGGATTATAAGATGTTGTATGTTCTTACTTCTTGATCAGTTTACTGCTATTTTTAATATTGAGATAAGAATTTGCAATCTGTTTTTCACAATATTTTGTCTAGGCTTTATTTAGCAAATATTTCCAACAATAAATTTAATTGCTAGAAAAGAAATTGCACCTGAGCAAAACTAAGTGCAGAATTACTCGGAACAAATACATAAGAGCACAGAAATGGGCATCCACGTCTGAGAGGTTTTTATCATTCTTTTTGTTGGCTATAGTCAACTTATACTACTCCTGAATGATGAAATCATTTTTACCATAAGTAGCTGAAGAAAATGGTCAATAAATCGAATGTTTTGCACAAATGTCAACATATCCATGACTGATAATGCATTTGAAAGGATCTGTGATCTGCCAGTTTCCTGAAGGTAAAGCACTACCTATAATGAAAAAATCTTTCTTAAAAGAAGAATGAAATGCAAGGAAGAAAAATAAAGTAGGTGCAAAATGAACAGTGGGGACAATATTAGAAATATGTCCAATATGCCTGCAAACATTTGATTATTTTTATTCTTTAGATTCTTGCTTGGCTTATCAGCAGAGGCAATGCTATGTGCTTAGCCATGCAAATTTTCATATCAAGAAACAGCTGCTGTTCAGATGAAGTACTAGAGGAAAAAATAATCTGTTCCATGCCAGCTGTAATGTTTGTTCCAGAATGTGCTTCCCAAAAGTGTGTCATTAGCACAGTGAGTTAACGGTGACACTGGGAGGTAGCTAGCAGGGAATTATGCCCCCATACGGTAAAAAAAAAAAAAAGCAAAAAAAAGAAGCAGTATCAGCTATATATATACATTTGCCTCCTTTGATGTTTTCAGAAGCATGGTATATAATATAAAGTTAGTAAATACCTGACCTTACTGAGAACTAACCAACGTCTTCTGACATGTATTACGCTATTTGAATCTTTTAAACTGGCAAAGTGGCTAAGTGTAGGTTTAATGACACCAAAAGAGAAAGGTTATCATTCTCTCTCTTTCAATTTTCCTGGCCTTTTTTCATATTTAAAATGTATTTTTATGGAAATACTTCTACTTTATTCAGCTGTAGCTTGGCAAGTCTTGTCCATGTTAGTAATACATCAACCCTCCTTACGGTAAAATCTATTTCTGTGGTTTGAAATAGCTCTCTGGCGTGTGGAACTTGGACCTTGCACTTCTCTGTTATGGTATAATATCTTAAAGAGCACAGATGAAGAACCTGACTCACAAAATGAGAGCAAGAATCAAATGCTGTTTTCTTTTACATCCAGACATCCCAGGAAAGCCAACAGAATGAATTACATGAGTGAAAGAAAATTTTATCGGTAGTAAATTGTTTTAGGATGGCATTCTGACCTCGCTGGATTACAGCTGATCCCTCCTCAGATGCAGCTAACACTGGTGGATCACCTAACTGGATCAACAGAGACTCATGTATTTTGTGAAGTTCTGGAGCTGATCCCTGCAGCTGGCATAGTACTGGTTTGCCTGTAACAACGTGACAAGACAAGAATGGTGATAAATGATACTGTACAAGTTACAGCCCATTACCACAGCAAGATGCACACACCCTGGTCTGTAGGGAGGAGGTTCTGCTCTAGCTGTACATGACTAGACACAGGTGCAACATACTGCAGGCTTTCTTTTACAACTTGAACATAGCTACCAACCAACACTGTTGTGTGCACTCTCACACAGGCACAGCTGTATGTGGCTACCATCAGTAAGTGTTCTTGCTCTGAACAGTGATTTCAACAGTCAGTTGCTTACATCACATATCATTACGTACATGTGGCTAAATGCCATACCTAGGATCAGTACAGTGGAAGCAAACCAACAATGCTGAGGCAAGCTAAAGGTCCATTAGATATGGTATCCTTCCTCAGTTGCTGGCAGTGGATGCCCAGGAAGAACATAAGAATACAACAAGCATATAATGATACTTCCCACAAATAACCCCGCAGCTTCCAGCAGTCCTTGAGCTAGAGCATTTGTATTCAATTGCACATTGCTTTTTGTTCCATAATTTTGTCATTTAATCCTATCTGTATTTTCAACATGCACAGCCTGCTCTGAGAAGGATTTCCAAAATCTGGCTACTTATGTTGTGAAATTATACTGTCTTTTGTTTGTTTTAGGTTTGCTATGAGGACAGTTAATGAAGAAAACACTAGGTTTTATTCAGCAATTGCCACTTGCCATAATAATAGCCTGAAAGAGAAAATTTATGCCTTGTGGCTCACTGAGTAATGACATCATGACATGACTGTGTTTGTGTTTGTGTGACTTATTAATACTTGTACAAATAAATTAAGTTGAATTCAGCTGTTATTGTATTTAGCATAAAAAAAGGAATACACTTCTAACCAGAAGAGTTCTTCCAGGCCAGCAAAATGGATTACATTTAGTGACATTCCTTAGTCTCTAAAAGGTTCAAATGAACCTGAATTACAAAACTAGGAATCATAGAATCATATCATAGAATCATAGAATCATTTAGGTTGGAAAAGACCTTTAAGACCATCAAAAGTCCAACCATTAACCTAACCCTGACATCCCACTGCTAAACCATGTCCCTAAGCACCTCGTCTACCTGTTTTTTAAATACCTCCAGGGATGGGGACTCAACCACTTCCCTGGGCAGCCCATTCCAATGCTTTTGGTGAAAAAATTTTTCATAATGTCGAACCTAAACCTGCCCTGGTGCAACTTGAGGCCATTTCCCCTTGTCAGATTGCCCATTACGAGGCAGAAGAGACCAACACCCACCTCACTACAACCTCCTTTAAGGTAGTTGTAGAGGGCAATAAGGTGTCCCCTCAGCCTCCTTTTCTCCAGGCTAAACAACCCCAGTTCCCTCCGCTGCTCCTCATAAGACTTGTGCTCCAGACCCCTCACCAGCTTTGTTGCTCTTCTCTGGACATGTTCTAGCAACTCAACATCTTTCCTGTAGTGAGGGGCCCAAAACTGAACACAGTATTCAATGTACAGCCTAACCAGTGCTGTGAAGAATGAATATTCTAGCTAAAAGACCATCTTGATTTAACGAATCATACAAACTTAACAGTGTAAAAAAAGAGCAATCCCTTTGTCTGGGGGATCCTGCTCCACCTCTGTGAGGGGAATGGTAGAATGATATCCTTCTATACAACTACAAAAATTTTGAAGCTACTGTGAGAATGGTTGTGTGTAAATGTCCTATTTATGTCCCATTTACATATATCAGATATTGTGCTGCTTTTGGTTAGGATAGAGTTAATTTTCTTCATACTTTCTACTACAGGACTAAGTTTTGGATTTGTGCTGAAAACAGCCTTGATAACACAGGGATGTTTTTGTTACTGCTGAGCAGTGTTTACACAGAGTCAAGGCCTTTCCTGCTTCTTATGCCACCCCACCAGTGAATAGACTGGGGTTGCACAAGAAGCTGGGAGGGGACATGGCTGGGACAGCTGATCCCAGCTGATTCCAGACCATATGACGTCATGCTCAGCATATAAAGCTGGGGGAAGAAGAAGGAAGGGGCGGATGTTTGGAGTGATGTTGTTTGTCTTCCCAAGTCACCGTTACGTGTGATGGAGCCCTGCTTTCCTGGGGATGGCTGAACACCTGCCTGCCCATGGGAAGCAGGGAATGAATTCCTTGTTTTGTTTTGCTTGTGCATGTGGCTTTTGCTTTCCCTATTAAACTGTCTTTATCTCAAGCCATGACTTTTCCCACTTTTATTCTTCTGATTCTCTCCCCCCTCCCACCCAGTGGGAGTGAGAGAGTGCCTGTGTGGTGCTTAGTTGCCAGCTGGAGTTAAACCATGGCAGTACTTTTTGGCACCCAGCGTTGGGCTAGTAGGGCTCAAGATAATAACAGGTTTGACTGGAATGTGCTAGATCAAATTTATAGCTGTTATTGCTGTTTAAGTCTTGATTGTCAGGCTCCTGTGCTTGCCATGGGGCTTGCTTGCCCTACTGTGTATCAGTCTAGTGCTTCTTAGTAGCTGCTTTTTGCTTTCACTGCTTGCTGTACTGCTGTACTGCTTATCATCTCACCCTGCTGTGTCTGGGAATGTTCTGATAACAGCCATGGCCATGCGCCTGGGCTGGGGCATGGCCAGGGCATCGCTTTTGTTTCTGTGCTGCTGTACTGGACAGGCTAGAACTCCAGTGTGAACTTGAGTTGAAGGAACTGTGACCTGTGGATGAGTCCACACAGGACCAGGACACCCCAAAGTGTCTGTGTCTGTGGATGAGTCCACACCAGAGCAGGGACACCTTGAAGCATCTGTGCCTGTGGTTATGTCTGTGCTGCAGCAGAGGTACTCCCTAAGGTACTGTGGCCCAAAGATAAGTCCACGCTGGAGTAGGTACACCTTGAAGCATCTGTGGCTGTGGCTAAGTCCATGATGCAGTTGGTACACCTTGAAACATCAGTGGCTGTGCATGAGGTCATGCTGGAGCACCTCAAAGCCTGTGGCCATGGATAAGCCCCCAACAGAGCAGGTACTCCCCTGGAGGGATTACAGCCATGGGTAAGGCCATGTTGGAGCAGGTTTACTTCTGAAGGACTGTGGCTGTGGGTAAGGCCACACTGGAGCAGGTACATCTCTGAAGGCACTGTGGCCCATGAATAAGGCCACGCTGGAACAGGTGCACCTCAAAGTGACTGTGGCTGTGGATAAGTCTATGCAGCAGCAGGTATGCCCCTAGAGAGACCGGCTTGTAGATAAGGCTTCACTTGGAGCAGATGCGCCCCTAAGGGACTGCAGTCTGTGGATAAGTCCAAGCTGGAGCAGGGGCAAGGGGAGGAGTTCATTGTAATGTTAAATTCGATGGTCTGGTCCAAAGGGATCGGGGTGGAGACTGTAATGGAAATACCTTTAGATCATTGTAATGCATGATTTGAGTTGTGTGTTATGGGAATTACTATGGCAGGAACCACCTGAACCATTGGACGACAAGCCTTACAAGAAGCAGTGCAACTGCAGCAGTGACCTGACCTGAGCTGGCTTTGGTGCCCAGTAACTCCACGCAACACACCACCTCTCCTGTCCTGAGTGACCACCATAACAGATGGAGCCCAAGGTCATGGACTAAATGAACTCAGTGGACATTTTGTGGACATTTCTGAACATTTTACAGACATTTTACAGTGGTGGTCCATAGACTAAGGGAATGATATCTGTGTATTATACCAAAGGATGGGAAGGACGGATGTCCACACATGGGTACAGAGCTGTAGGTGGGAACAGAGAAGCTGTGTCTATGAAAGTTCCTGTCAGTATTTCCTTATAGAATGTCTGTCAGTATTTCCTTATAGAAGCAATACAGTATAGCTGCCAAAGATACTACAATGTCTCTGTGAGTAATAGATATTACTAAAGGTTGACATTGGATAAATACTGAGAATAGGTGGAAAAGTATTATCTGGATATTTTTAACTCATTTCTTTAATACTTGTCTCATATCTTCTTAATGGAATAAATTACTGGAGTTAACATCATAAAATCAGGAATGAGAAACAGCAAAGAAATAGTCCATACATTAAACAGTGATCTGCAACATATGAAAATAGGATGTTTGTAAATAATACCTTTTCCTAAAGAAATAGAAAACCTGCCATTTCTGGTATTAAGTATACTGCCCTTCAGTTTTAAAAAGACTCTCTTTAGAAAATAAGTGAATGGAAGATCAGCATAGCTGGCATATGCAGGAGATAAAATGGAAATTTGATTAGCAAATAAATTCATAGAACAACTCTTTGTTTAAACCAGACTACTTTGTAGCAGGCTTTTTCCCCAAATGAACAAGCAAGTACAGCTAGAGAGGAAGAGCAGTTAGGGGTCCATTGAACCTTGGCTGTTTAATGCTGGCACAATATTAGACACAAATCATTACAGTTTAGCACATCCTTAAACTATCATCATTGCTAGGGACCTGCTTTGAATTATGCTGGGAAACACAATATGGTCAGCTATCATTAGATAAAAAGAAATTGATATAGTAATGGCTTCAAAGTCCCTTTCAGACATCTAAGGGTTGCCAAACCAGGCTGAAATGAATGGTCTGAGGGACTATAGAAGTTCCTGGGGAGTTTAAATTTTTAACAAAGAGACAGAAATGTATTCAAGGTCTGAAAACATTCATAGTACTCATTATTTTGCTTATATCAATATATTTGCTAGTTCTGAGGTTTTTGCTACATATCCTGATCAGCTCACAGTGAGCAGCTGATGCTTGTTATTTTAAAACAAGACTCTGTGTTTGATACTACAGACGACATTCTATATCCTTGCTGTGTAATTTTAGTGTAGAATGTATAAGTTTATACCCAAAAAAACAACCCAGAAATCTCGCAGTTCAGAGCTTCCCAGCTCCCCGTCACTAGGCATGTTCCCAGTCAGTAGAGAGTTTCCTACAGGATTCAATCAGGCACCGTGTGTGCTCAGAAGTACAGTGGTATGGAGAGCTAGTTATTAATCTCATCTTTAACCTCTACTGTGACCTAGTTGAAGAGTGTTTAGAAAAAAGCTTAATAGCTCTAGGAACCACGTATGAACTCTAAAATATAAAAAACCTAACCAACAGGCATAAACAAAAAACTCAAAACATTTTAGAAGCTGGTTTATGACTTCAAGCAAATACCAGATAATGGGCTCTAAACCATTGTCCCGGAGGACACTAAACATAGCCAACACACTTTCAAGCTTTGAAATATTGTTTAGCTGTGCCCATTTAAAAGATTCTTTTTTACTTCTCTGTTCCTAAGATTGCTTCTATCTTCACTGTGGTCACATTCCCTACTTTCTCTACTGAGCAGTCTTTGCCTTGTGAGCATTTTATGGTTATTGATTTATTGCTTCATACTTCCTAATTGGCCACACTGGCCTTATTTAACCCTCTCCTTCTTAAACCCTTGTTGAAATCAATTTCAATTAAAGATGGGCTTGTGACATAGAATTCTGATCAGGATTTTGATTAGTCAAGGTTTAGACTGCTTGTGTTCAGGTTTCTGGCTTAGGGACTTGCTTAACTCTAATCATAGCCACTAGAGCCTGCCTTTCCCTAAAACCTTGTTCCAAAAACTTGACATTAGTCGAACGGAATTATATTATGGTCATACAGTATAAATCCCAGATTGAGGGATTTGCTAAAAATCGTAACTATCAGAGTACTAATTTCACTTGCTACTTCATTCAAGGTTGAGATATTACAGAATGCAATGCTCTTGTGTTTGTTCCTTAAATTCAATATTTCTATTTCTGTAGCCTTATTCCTACTAACAGCCCAATACTTTAAAAAAAAAAAGTATTGCTGAAAACCAAGACACAATATTCCTTTGTTTGGGCATCATGCATAGATTTTCTTCCACATTCTTGGTGTAGGACCAGTCCTACTTCTTTCCTGTTTCATTTGGGTTTTGTGGCTTTTGAATGAACATTTTGTGATTTGTTGCAGTTTGTAAGATGTAGCTCAGCTTTCTTCATTACACTGTATTTTCTCTTTAGTTCCTTTAGTCTCTTATTTAATTCTAATATTCTGTATGAAATGGCTTTCCATTTGTGGAGACATGGAGCCTCTGTGTATTTTCTTCTGGATATGAGCTGCAAACATCACAAACTTTTATATTCAGCTTAAAAGAAATTCTGTATGCCATGTTACAGCTAAGCCTCTGAGCAACCTGACCCCAGCTGACTCCAGTGAGTGTTCTAACAAGAAAATGTTGTGTTTTTTTTTTTTTGCCTAATCATGTCATTTTACAGATCCAGTTTAGAGCAAAGTACATTACCAGCTTAAAAGGCACAAGTAATGGTATCTCCAACTTCTAGGAAGAGACGAAGAGGCAAGGAATAGGACTGTGTGACTGACAGTAGGCAAGGGAAGGATGGAACTTAAAACACTTTGTCAGTTCTTAAAGGTTCATAACATGGACTCGAACCCTTAGCTATAGATTCCTTTGGGGGAAAAAAAAAAAAGCTTTAGCTTTAGCATTCTGTTCATTTATTTTCCATTCAACTGAATCAGCTTGTGATTACTGAATTTAGGTTTAGTGTCTATCATCAAGTCTTCACTGAAGCTTTCACTACTTTCTAGAACTAAGTCTGAAAGCGGACCTGTTCTCATGAGTACCTGGTCACATAGTGAATAACTGATGTTCTCAATATTCTTCAAAGCAGAAAATTCCCTGAAGGAATTATATTATGGTCATACAGTATAAATCCCAGATTGAGGGATTTGCTAAAAATCGTAACTATCAGAGTACTAATTTCACTTGCTACTTCATTCAAGGTTGAGATATTACAGAATGCAATGCTCTTGTGTTTGTTCCTTAAATTCAATATTTCTATTTCTGTAGCCTTATTCCTACTAACAGCCCAATACTTTAAAAAAAAAAAGTATTGCTGAAAACCAAGACACAATATTCCTTTGTTTGGGCATCATGCATAGATTTTCTTCCACATTCTTGGTGTAGGACCAGTCCTACTTCTTTCCTGTTTCATTTGGGTTTTGTGGCTTTTGAATGAACATTTTGTGATTTGTTGCAGTTTGTAAGATGTAGCTCAGCTTTCTTCATTACACTGTATTTTCTCTTTAGTTCCTTTAGTCTCTTATTTAATTCTAATATTCTGTATGAAATGGCTTTCCATTTGTGGAGACATGGAGCCTCTGTGTATTTTCTTCTGGATATGAGCTGCAAACATCACAAACTTTTATATTCAGCTTAAAAGAAATTCTGTATGCCATGTTACAGCTAAGCCTCTGAGCAACCTGACCCCAGCTGACTCCAGTGAGTGTTCTAACAAGAAAATGTTGTGGTTTTTTTTTTTTGCCTAATCATGTCATTTTACAGATCCAGTTTAGAGCAAAGTACATTACCAGCTTAAAAGGCACAAGTAATGGTATCTCCAACTTCTAGGAAGAGACGAAGAGGCAAGGAATAGGACTGTGTGACTGACAGTAGGCAAGGGAAGGATGGAACTTAAAACACTTTGTCAGTTCTTAAAGGTTCATAACATGGACTCGAACCCTTAGCTATAGATTCCTTTTGGGGAAAAAAAAAAAAGCTTTAGCTTTAGCATTCTGTTCATTTATTTTCCATTCAACTGAATCAGCTTGTGATTACTGAATTTAGGTTTAGTGTCTATCATCAAGTCTTCACTGAAGCTTTCACTACTTTCTAGAACTAAGTCTGAAAGCGGACCTGTTCTCATGAGTACCTGGTCACATAGTGAATAACTGATGTTCTCAATATTCTTCAAAGCAGAAAATTCCCTGAAGATTACAAATACTAAAGGTGCTATCTCTTTTACAAGATTGTAGAGATTTTTATTTCCACTTGAAATTGATCATGTAATAGACTCCAAGCATTTCCCTGTAAAATGTGCTTTTCTTTTCCAGACTGATTTTGATTGAAACAGATTCTACATTCTACAATTCATTATTTTTATTCCTTTACAGTTTAACACATTACTAATGCACAGTTTTACACTATCTTCTTTGCTTTTATTTCTGTTTTCCTGAATGGTACTTTGCAACACATTTCATCAATGTATGCATATGGTGACACGAGGCTTTACTTCTGTAGTGTTGGATTGCTTCAGGGTAACCTTAACATGTATTTACAGTCCTTGCTAGCATTTTAATCCCTCCAGCATTTCTCTGTGACAAACTGCAAAGAGCAAAGGAAGTTTCCAGCTGGTTAGGAGTTGGCTTTCCTTATCCCATCTTTGATCCATCTTTGATTTAGAGGAAAGGCAATAGCAACAGCTTCAGGAAAGAATGAAGCAAGACTAAGGCTGAACATTGAGGTTTTGAGGGCTAAATAAATTCAAGGACTGAGTGTGACTTTCAGCATTGTGTAAGCGTGTTCTGATTCAGACACCTCAGTGGTTAATACTGCTTTATTTCTGCTGAGTTGCTTCACTAAGTTAAAGTTTTTAAACTACTTTTTATTTGAAAGAGGATGACATATAGCTGAATTTTGTTTGATGATGAAGTTAAATGAATTTATGTATGTGGAGATTCACAACGCACATGTCCAGCTTCACAATTCCTTAATGCCTGAGCTGGTATCCCCAGGACAGGTTCACAGACCTATAGCTCCTGTACAAGGTATAGGGAGTGCCATGAAGCCTTATGCGCCTAACAGTTAGATTCACAAAAAAACACAAGCTGAGCAGGGGTAACACATAAGCTACACAATGAAAAATATTGAGATGTGCTTCTGAAATTTGTTTTCCCTTGGGGTTAATTACCTCCCTGGAGATGCGTGTTTAAGTGAAACAGAAATTTACAGATCAAGTCTTCTCCTGATTGCAGGTACCTTTAAATAAGGAAAAACTCATTCTTTGAAAAAGGACTGAGAGTGGAGTCAACCTTATTATATAATGGTCTCAGCCATTATTTAATGGGAAACTTGCAATGTAGGCCCCCCTCTGTCTGAAGAGGTTGCCCTTGGTATTTCTTTACTACCAGGAAAGAGACATGACATTAAGCTGAAACCTTGACAGATTAGGAGACATTCCCTGTTGACGTTGCTGTCCCATGGTGCTAAAGGGAGGAAACAAGATTCTTCAGATGGAGGAAGCAAAGAAGAAACCTTACAGTTCTTGCTGCCAGGATAATTTCTGCATTTATGTTGAAGAATCTCTTGAAAAATGACTGTAACAGGACTAGACCTCAGATTCCTGCATACCTCCCAGCTAACCACTGGGTTACGTGGTCAGGTACCTTCTTTTGGTACCCCTCCTAGTGCCAATGCTCTTGGCTGCTTGTTAACCCAATTTCAATAGGGTGGAACCAGCAGATTATCTAGGAACTCCCTCGGAGTGGATTTGTGTTCAAATATCTGTTTTTGAATTTCTTTGGGACACACAGAATCTGGAAGAAAGCTTCTCACTTCAGAGGTATTTCAGTCATCAAACTTAATTGCATCAGTGAGATCTTCTATTCTTCTGCTACCTTACAAAAAAGTGAGCACTGCTCAGTGGGCAATCACCTTCAGCTAGATAATTAGTGTTCTGATCCTCATTTATCCCTTTCTATTGCCTTTGTGGAGATCCAAAATGTTAAATCTAGAAGCTCTGAATCATCCTGCTGGGGAATCTGGAAAAGATATTCTGAACATGGTCCTAAGCCCTTTTATTTGCACTGTGGTGCTCTAAGAGCTACAAGACATTAATTATGTTTTGCATACTTTTAAATGGATTTAAAAGGATAAAACATCAAATACTGTATGAAAAACACTAGGAAAATAGTTTTGCATCACACATGACAAAAAGGTAGTCTTTTGAAAAGACTTTGATTTAGTCAGTCATCCTTGATTTTCCTACATAGTAGTTCATTGACAATATCAATAATTCAGACTTGCATTCCTTTTACAAAAAAAATGCCAAACATGTAAAAGAATTTGGTAAAACTTAGTTTAACAGTTACTGATTATCATTTATGGCTGATAGATACATCCAATTGGCACATTTGCCTCCAGTGGAGAACTTGCTTCTTGTTTAAGCATTTTACATACCCTGAACAATAATAACACTGTCCCAAAAGTTCACATTTCACATCCAGGTGCAATCTGCTTTTCAAACTGTGGACTACATAATCACTTACTGAACTAATCCCAGCTCTAGAAGCTCTGGAGGAGTAGCAGGGATGGGCAGAAAATAATTAAAATCAAATCTTGTGAAAACATTCATATTTATTCTCACATGTGTGTTCCTTAGACAGCTTATGTGTCTGTTTGAGTATTTGTTGTAGCAGCATGTTTTCGTGTACAACATTTAGCTGTACATCTGCCAGGCTACTGTCTTGCCTTCAAGCCCCACTTTCTGATTCCAGCAGCATGGGAAATTACTCATCCCGCAATCTGTTTTAAGGCTAATTGAACCCTTATTATCACTATTGTCAGCTGTCATCAGAGCTGGATAAATACTTCAAATTTATGTCTGCTAAAAAAACCTCAAACAACCTTTTCCAACATAAAGAGCCCAAATATACAAAATAACTACAATGGACACTCTTACATATCTATGTGACATATGATTTTAAAAATTACCAAAATTCATTATATTCTTTGAAAGTTTGGCGTATATAGTTACAGATTGCCTTAGAAAGCAACGTTTTTGTGATGTGTGGCTGGTTCATATATGCAGCAGAGCTCACAGTCACATAGATGAATTATAAAATCTTCCATTTGAACACAGCTGAAAAAATCTACAAATATCCATGCCTTTTTGATTGTAGATTTATTCTTAACATTGCAGCTATTCTTTAGGATAGCTAGCACTACTGATCTTTGAACCTATTAAATTTATAGGTTTACTGTTAGTTCTTGGAACAGAAAGGTTTTCTAAATATATAGTTTAATAGATGAGCTCCTTTTGTTTGTTGATTTCCATTTCTATTAGTTAAAATACTGCATTGGCCTGATTTGTGTGATGCAACTATAAGCCATGTTTATTCTAACAGTTTTCAGTCAATTGGTGAACTTCCAAAACTTTTTCAGGGAGATGGACAACTTTAGCCTGTAACTGTTGCTCCTGCAGACTATTTGGGGGTAAACTCCGAGTCCCTACAAACCTGTGGAAGTCGGTGTTGTAGGTCGTGTCAAGCTGGAATAGATTCAGATGCTTTGGCTGTAAGGATCAAAATTCAAAAAAATCTCAACCAAACAAAGAAATAATCCAAAATAAACAGAATGCAATTCAATGAAACCAATTGACTTAGAAAGGAATAACAAACAACACAATGACCAGGCCTCAGTTCTTCAGAAAAGGGCCAAGAATTTACGAACAAAAAAACAGATAAAAGAATGTCCCATTCTTACCGTGAGAAAAGGCATAATTGTAGCCTAGTTTTACAAACAAAAGCAACATGGGAAATAATCCACCTGTGCCACTCATTATTGGCAAGATGACAGCTGGAGAAGTGCACCCAGTCCTGGAGCATCACTGTTTAAGAAACCCTGGATCAATTTGGGAAGAGTCAAAGAAGAACCACAAAATAATTAGAAGGTCTAGAATAAGTGGCTTCTGAAGGAAGATTGAATAAGTTGTTTTGTCTGAAGGAAAGCAGATTAGAGACTTCATAACAGTATTCAGGTACACAAAAAGCTATTGCAAAGAAAAGAAGAGAAACATCTATTCTTCCTACTCTTTCTTACTCAGTATGAACACGAAACAACAGCTTTACACTATAGCAAGAAAGATTTAGACATTATGAAAAAGTTTCTTACAGTAAGGTTAGAGGAACATTGGAATAGATATTTTAATAGGGTATGAAACCTCCATCTCAGAATGTTTATAAAAACAGATTAAATGAATAATCTTATTTGAGCAGCCTGTGGGATACCTGATCATGGGTGGTATTGGACTGGACAACCTCTCAAGATCTTTTGCAGCCCTATTTTATGTTCTGTTCTGTATAAAAAAAATTTATGAATTAGAAATATGTAATTAAAACCTGAACAATAAAGCATCCTACCTGTTAACAAAACTTAATTCAATGGAAGGACACTTGCATAGCATTTCCTTGTGCTCCCACGTACATAATGCAATTCTAAATCCACAGCAATTCAGGTCACACTTGTGATCACAGTCCATGTAAATGCCATTCTGGGCCATCTTGTTTAATTTAGCTGAACAAAAATAAATTCCCTCTCATCCAGTGACATAATAAAAAATATGAGGGAATAACAAAGAAAATAAGTGCAATGTGGTATTTTCACCAATTTTTGGCTGACCAAGAATAAGATGTGCATTTCCATTGAATGAAGTTAAGTTAAAAAATCCAGTGTAACATAACTGACACAAAGTGCAGAGAAAGTACATGACTTTCTTCCATGTACCTTTCGCTTTCCTTCATCTTGTGACAAGGTTATCTTCTTTTTAAGACCAGCTTTAGATCTGATATTTCAGCAAAGGCGTGTTCATATTTACATTTTCTAGGTACTCTACTTATTCAAGACTTGCCTGGAAAAATGAAGAACTGTATTACTCCTTGACATGCCAATCATATTTTCTCTTGGTAAGTGAGCAGACAGTTTGATAGACTAATGTGAAAATACTCTGGTGAGACACATCTGGAGTGCTGTGTCCAGTTCTAGGCTCCACAGTACTGGAGAGACATAGGTATAATGCTGTGGGTCTGATGAGAGCCACAGAGATGGCTAAGGGACTGGAGCATCTGTTATCCAAAGAAGGGCTGGGAGAGATGGGATTGTTAAGCCTGGAGAAGATTTATACACATATATCAATGTGTAGGTCAAGGGTAATAAAGATAGAGTCAGACACTTCTCAGTTGTATCAAGGGAAAGAACAAGAGGCAATGGGCATAAATTTGAATACAGGAAATTCCACTTAAACAAAAAAAAATCCTTTTTTATTGCAAGAGTCATCAAACACTGGAACAGGTCACCCAGAGAGGTTCTGGAGTCTCCATCCTTCGAGACATTCAAAACCTGATTGGACACAGTCCTGGGTGACCTGTTCTAGCTGACTTTGAGCAGAGAGTAGGACTAGATGAACTTCGGAGATTCCTTCCAAACTCAGCAACAGTGTGACTTAGTGCTTCTGTGAATTGTACCTCCTGCCCCAAGGGTGATGGAGGCATCTTTTGTCTTCATTGTCCAGAAATGTCTTTGTAGTTATGACAATATGTCAGGCTGCCAGTATGAATTTTCCTTTATTTCTTTGGCTACACAATTTAAAATGCGATGATTCTTCAGTAAAAAAAAAAGAGAATCAAGGGGTTTTTTTTCACATGGTGATTAAAATCTGTGAGAGATCTACTTCAGTTCTCATGACTGCAAGACATCGGTGGCTGATCTTCTTGCCCTGTAATCATGGGCAACTTCCATCTAAGATATTCTGATTTCTAAGCGTTTTTGTCTGAGTATGGACTGCTATTAAACTGGGAGAATGTGACCCTTCACATTTTCCTTCATGCAGTATTTTCTTTTATTTTAGCTCTTATCGTTGAGTAGGAGATAAAATAAACAAGTAGCTGAGCTGACTTAATTTAGTTCTGGCCCAGTGGAATCACTTTTGCAGTCTGTTCTTGCCAAAAGCAAATTACAGGAGGCACTATTATTGGTGATGTTTGTTCCAAATCTTGCAGGCAGGGAGTTGCTTTCACTGTCTTAGGTGACACAATGATTTGCTGAGCCTCTATCCATGTGGTTCCTAAATTTCAGTAAATTCATTGGGAACAGGTTTCTTTGCAGACCTGAAACAGGTACTTAATTGTAGAAGCTTACAGGCAATATCAGATTGTATAGTTTAGATTTTGTTCATGTCTTTCAACTAGTGTTATCAGATAAATTTTATCAGACCTTTAAAATGTTTCTCATCTCAAAATTTAGTTTAAGTGCAAGATATGTCTTCCTTCTTTCTTTAATAATTGTATCTTTCCGTACACCACTTTGAATAGCTTAATAGTATAATATTTTTAAAATCTGTGTCCTTAGGAACATCTGTCATTACAGTGTTTGAATAGTTTTCTTCTGTTGCTGTGGGCTAATACTCTGGGTCTTTTTCTTTCATCATAGAAACCGTAACTATTTTTAAGTTACTGTTATGGGCTAATAATTTAGAGAGTAGCTGTCACATACTAATGAATAGGTGATGCACAGTTTTCCTGAAAAAAAAAAAAAAAAGTGTTGTTTTTGTACATGTTGTAGGAGAGTTGCGTTAATTTGTGGGAATTCTACAGGTATATCAGCCAGAAAAGGATGGTTAAAGAAAGCGTACCCCCGCTGATGAGCGAGACGGGCAAGCTGGTAACAGCAGATGAGGAGAAGGCTGAGGTACTCAACACCTTTTTTGCCTCAGTCTTCACTGGCAACCTCTCTCCTCACCCCTCCCGAGTTGATGGATGGCATGAGGGGGACTGGGAGGGCAAAACCCCTCCTGCTGTAGGAGAAGATC
>NW_009259686.1:2387254-2441882 GCF_000687185.1 Egretta garzetta | reverse complement strand
GGGAGGTGATTCTGCCCCTCTACTCTGCTCTGGTGAGGCCTCACCTGGAGTACTGCGTCCAGCTCTGGAGCCCTCAACACAAGAAGGACATGGAAGTGTTGGAGCGGGTCCAGAGGAGGGCCACAAAAATGATCCGGGGGGTGGAGCACCTCTCCTATGAGGACAGGCTGAGGGACTTGGGTTTGTTCAGCCTGGAGAAGAGAAGGCTGCGGGGAGACCTGATTATGGCCTTTCAATACCTAAAGGGAGCCTATAGGAAAGACGGGGAAAATCTTTTTAGTAGGGCCAGCAGTGACAAGACAAGGGGTAATGGTTTTAAACTGAAGCAGGGTAGGTTTAGACTAGATATAAGGAAGAAGTTCTTTACAATGAGGGTGGTGAAACACTGGAACAGGTTGCCTAGAGAGGTAGTGGAGGCCCCATCCCTGGGAACATTCAAGGCCAGGTTGGATGGGGCTCTGAGCAGCCTGATCTAGTTAGCGGTGTCCCTGCTCCTGCGGGGGGGGTTGGACTAGATGACCTCTAGGGGTCCCTTCCAACCCAAAACATTCTATGATTCTATGATTCTATGATTCTATGATTCTATGATTCTATGATTCTATGATTCTATGAATTCCATAGGCAACATACAGCGCTTTTCCCATTTTGTATCTACGTTAGATAAGTGTGTCTGTTCAGATTTTAATGCTGAGTAATCAAGGAACACATTCATCATTTAAAATATTGGATCATTCAGGTTGTTCAGATTACTGGATAGATTAATAAATTCAGAGACAGAAACTCAGATGTCAGTTTAATTTTGCATAGTAGAAAACAACTACCGCATCCTTACATGTTAACAAACTTAGCAACTGCATGACTCTGAATGCTACTCTTATTTAATATAAAAAGAAATGAAAAATACATAGTACTCTTAAAATGTATTGTATTAGATTTACTGCTGCAATATATATAAAGAAAAAGGAAAAAAATCAATATTAAAAATTACAAACCTCAGGAAAACTTTCAAAAGTATTTCTACTTTTTTAAAGTTTAAATTACCTATAAGTCAGAGAAGTTGAGTGATACAGACCTGAGGTATTTTTACCCAAGGAAACCCTGAAAGACTGAGTTTCTAAGGGCTGAGGATCCACCTACTATTGCAAGTAGAGTTTGCGACATCAGCAAGAATGATCTGATAGTTAATAGTGGTTTAAAGGAGGCTGCAGAACTCAGACATATTCACTGCTAAATACTTCAAGTCTCCTTCCAGCCCATGTCTGGCTCCTGTTTGAACAGGAAAAATACATTCCATTACAGCTACCAAACCTTGGAAACTATTGGTTAAATTTGACTTTTTAGATATTCATGTATCCAGCACAATTCCATAGTTCTACGTGCATTAAGATTACAGTCTACACAAGATTGGACTTTGTGCCTGTAGCAGTAAAATGGTATTACATTTTAGATGCTTGGTGATTAAATGAACTATTGTGCAGCATGTGTAGGTGACACACCATAAACAGATTTGTTTTATATATATTTATACACACACAGAGACATAGATACAGATATAGATAAATATATAGATATAGATATAGACATAGATGTAGACATAGGCATAGGTAGATATAGCTAGGGGAAGATTTCCTGGTGGTAGAAATTTGTAATTAAAATAGATAAGGAACACATGCAAAGAGAGAAAGAATATACTTCCTTGAAAAGGTATTCTTCAGGGGATAATTCATATTTTATGAAGGTTTATTAATTCTTATTTCATGAATGTTTATTAATCCAATGTGCTAGCAGATAGGAGAGGAAAGCAGTCATTACATCTGTGAGTTTTACAGACCAGATTTATGCAGCAAAAAGAGAATATAATCCGTTGTTTAAAAGGTAACATCTAAATTTTGACTCAAAATGGACCCATTACTAATGAATGGAAATTGACATAGAGAATCTGTGTGCTTTTGCTGTAAATAATTAATAGACAGAAATAGAAATTTATGCTAAATCATGAATATTTAGGATTTAGACTTACTGAAATCATCCTGCATTAACAGAATGGGATTGGGAAAACTAAAGAAAGGGGCATTTTGGTCATTGGTTTTGGTTTAATATCAAAATAAACACATGGAAGAAGCAACACCTCTGATAGCATATATGAACAAGAAAGCAATGAGCCAGCAGATGGATGAATCATTGCAGATGCTCTGATAAAAATATACTGACCTCACTCTGACATTCAATCAAAACCTGATTCTTTTGTTGTTTGTATGAACTTTTCTTCAAAATGCAGTAATTAAAAAGAATCAAAGTAACAGATTAAATTTTACGTGGGATTTTTAATATCTCTGATTTGTTGTCTTACCTACTAGCATATTAACTCACAGATTACAATTTACAAAAGTTTTTTGTATATATGCATCATACTTAAAGATTATATAGAAGAGCATTTAAATGAATCCTCCAGTGCTACTGAGTTCAACCAGAAAACAAAACAAAATCCATATTTATTTAGAAAATGGAGAAATACATTCTAAGGAGTCATGAACTGAGGTCATGGACTTGTAATCGGTTCAAGACTCCCTTGTCAACTTAAGCTCTTACTAGTTAAGCCCATCACATGAAACCTAAGATTCAACACCACATCTCTTGTACCCTGATACAGGTGCTTCACGATAGCTAATAAAAAACTACACTCAAATTGAGAAGGTGCCTAAAGTTACCAAAGAAGAAACTAATGGAAATGAAAGGGTCTTAAAACCTACCCCTTTTGGAATTCTGACAATCAAGACAGAAATTATTTTTGATCTGTGTACATTAGCAAGCAGGAAAGTCCTCTGACACCCAAATTCATCAAGGAAATTAGTTAGTGCTGAGGATCTGACATCCACATTATACATGTTTCAGAGGGCTTTTCCTAGGAGTAGGATGGCTTGGTCCCTGTGACTGAATGCTCATTAGTGCCTCCAGCATACCAGGAGCACACCTTCCAGTTCAGTTCCACCCAAAATAAATTCAGCTCGTGTGTGCATGATGTGAATCAAAGCACAGTCAATGAGGAAACTTCAGAGACTGTCTTGTAAAGTGCGTTCTCAGTAGGAGTGAAAGCACCAATGTAGATTCATCTTTTGTCTACTGAGGAGCCACAAAGTCTAGACTCTTCAGACGAGTTGTCTCCATTCTTAGAAAGAGCAGCACAGACGGTGGTGACAGTGCCTACTTTCAGAATAAAGGTCATGGTTTCCATTTCTTAGATGACCTGTAGCAGTAGACTACATTATCATGCTCCTCTGCTCATCTCATCTGCTCATCTGCTCTCTGATACACTCAGGTACGAGTTATTTTGCCACAGTGGCCCAACTTTCCTGGGGAAGAGCACAATCCTTCTCTAAGACAATATCCTGGCAAAGAGAACCTCAGCATTAAAAGCTTTTGTGCTAAAGAGGGCAAGATCTCCCCATTCTTTGGTGAGTAAAAACAATTCTTGAGTCCCATCTTAAGAGAAATTGTCAGGAAATTTATTATTTGAGGAGCCAGATCCTGCAGACATATGTTAAGGAGCATTCTTTAATTGCCTGCCATATGGGTTCCCTCACTGGATATCAGCTTTCATTCACCATTTTTCTGGATGGATCCTCATGGAAAGATGGCACGAAGTGTATGAAATTAAAAAAACTTACAGCATGCCCCAAACCAACAAACTAGACACTGAAAATTTCATAGCCAAAGTTACAGAGGCTCCCAGTAAGTTTGAATTTGGGTACTCTGAGCAATATTTTGGACTCTAATTTTGACTGTAGATACATGTATTTAAATGCTGCTTTTGAAACAGGTGTGTAGTTTAAATGTATAAAAATTATCCCTTGTGAGAATGAATGACTAGTTTGAAAAATGAAGCATTAATTTGTAACAAGCAATTTTCTTTGCTTGATATTAGAAGTTTTATTGCCAAATATAGCAGGGAGGTACAATTGATTTTTTCACTAAGATTTCTTAACAGCAACAGATGAAGTATAACTTCTGTAGCTCGACAAACAGTACCTGTGGTTTAATCCAAGAAATATCATCAGAGGTGTGAATTATTTCAAGACGCCAGGACTGACTGTGAGCAAATACCGCAGAATCATCAGTGTGTTGAATATGAATACATAATCACAACACGTCATCTGCTTCGAAAGGTGTCAGATAGAAAATGTATTTTTAAATAGACAATGAAGGGCAACTTTCATGCTGTCTGACTGTAGCTTAGGAAACTATGTTAGGAGATTAGTCACATAAATTTCCCACCTAGTGAAGAGGGAGGTTCCTTCTGAGATTGAGTCAGGGTATGTGTAAATGGGGAAGCCTGAGATTACTTTCAAGTTGTGTCTCTGCTGATCAGAACTGAAGCATGCACTGGTGTTCTCTAATCCTGCCTTCCTCAGGGGAGAAACCAGGCCCTGGAGACTGACAGATGTGGAAGTATCTGCTGACGACGGCTCTAGCTATGGGCCCTTCCAGCACCCTGATTAGGTCCCTGGTACTCTTTATTTCTGTTTTTTGATACTTTTAATACTGAGCATAGTCCCTCTCACTTCCCTTTAATTTCCTTTCTCTTCTCACAATTTTCCCCTTTCTCACCTTCTTTGTGATACGTTGTTTGCCCCTTCATATCCAGACCTGCAGCCCTCTACTCAGAGTATGTCATGGCAAATGTGAGATGGCATAAAAATGGAGGGCATGGAGGAAGAATAAACAGAGGATTTTTTGCCAAAGTTGGCTGACTCTGGCCTGGTAGTGTTGACAATGTCTTTTACAAGGTTAATCTTTACAAGGCTCCTTCTCCAGAAAGGGAGGATTTCCTCTAGGGCAGTTAAGAATAAGTCCGAATAGCCTTCTGGAGGCACTTCTTCCTTCACTGAGGATAGAATGGCTCTAGAAAGATTAACCCGACTTCAGTGAAGTGAGCCTTTTTTCTAATTACCTTCTATTTAAATATGGTAAGCTCTTCAAGTCAGGGGCTTGCTTTCATGTCAATAAGCACCAAAAAATACTTGGCAGTAGTAGATTAAATACATGTTTAGCTTTTACAATTATTATCATATCTCATGGCAGAGTTAAACTCTGACTCAATATTCTGGACTTTTTCCTTTTGGAGCCTACAAGGAATAGACATGTGGTTCAGCCAAGTCATGGAATAAACTCCAAGGATGTGTGGAAGGAGAGGGCATCTGCGCCTTTAAGGGTGTATGGGGAGTGTCAGTGGAGCTATGCACACTGATCAGGGTATGTGCAGAGAGGAATGAAGAGGGGAACTGACAGAAATGGATATAGAAGAGGCTGGTTGCACGTAAAATGGGGCTGGTCAACAGGTGTGTCTGATGGAGCCCTGCAGCTGATCACTGCAGTCTGTCCTGTCTTATTACATCCTTTCTTAAATAGCTTTCTACATGAGCTCACCCTCTGTCCCATGTGGGTGAGTGCTGCAAGAACCAAGTGCCAGCTACTGGGGGGCTGGTGTGAGTGAGGGGCTCAGCACTGGTGGCTGGAGCAGGACTGCAGTTCACAGCCTATGTGCCTAGTGCCGGTTGCGGGGCCCAAGCGGCTGTATCACCCCCAAATCAGGCGTGCATGAGGTGTGCATCCGTCATTCAACAGCAAACTCCAAGCTGGACTCAGCAGCACATAGGAGGCCCCAGGGTGGAGCAAGACTATCAGGTGGGTAGAGGGTCTGTGGGGATGGGTGGGTGTGGGGTGCCTGTGCAATGAATGTGTGAGTGCATATGTCCTTTTGCAGAAAGCAGTGAGCTAGACTAGCTGGAAAATCAGGGACCCATGGCGTGGGTAAAGAGGGTCTGGGGTCCTGGTAAGGGTGTCAAATGGACAGAGGGGCCATTCTGGCACTTGGGGGATCTGCAACTGTGTGTGTGTGCTTGTGAGCCTGGAGAGTGATACGTGTGTGTGCCTGCACCAGTGACCTTCAGTCTCTGCCAGCCCAAGGAGAGGAGGGAATGGGGCTCTCTGTGCTTTTCTCTTCTGTGAGTCCTATATGTAGGTGCTGCTGAAGGCAGTCCCCTCTCTGCGTAGCCGGCCATGTCCATGTCCTGTGTGTGTCCTGTGCACCTGGGACACGTGCTCAGCTTCCCTACTTGGATGAACCTACAAAAGGGAAAGGGCCAGCCACATCCCTCAGCCTGGGCAGAGACCCCAGGTCTCTGGGGCAGCAGGCTGGGCTCCAGCGATCGGGCAGGAAGAAGTGATGGGCCAGGGCTGCTGGAGGTGGTGGCCACTGCAAACAAACCTTAACAATAATCACAGTCAATTTTGTAAGACAGATTTTTGATCACTAAACCTTCTGCTACTCTATGAGAAATAATTACTTTCCCTTTTGGAAATAGTTTGCGAAATAAGTATCAATATTAAGGTACTCTATAAATTACGTGTATTCAAAATTACTTTTGGAATAAAGTCCTTAACCTTTCCAAGAAACGTTAGTCTACATAATTTTTATATTTAGAAATAATTGTACAGTTTCATATACGTAAGTAAAAAGAAAAAGTAATTATTTCTACAACAGATCTAATTACAAAAAGTTTTTATGGAAAATGGAAATGTCAACCTTTAATTAAGATCATGTTGGACTCAAATTCCAAAATGCCTGTTTAATCAAAAATAAATATGCCCTCAATGCAGTGTATACTGAGGAGTTATAGTAAGAAATTATCACCAAAACAAGATAGGAAAAGGGAAGTTCCTATGTTTCATGAGATTCATTCATTGTTGTTTCTGGTTTTATTAACATTTTGTTGCAAGAAATCATTACATAGATTAAATGATCACATAGAAACATACATTTTTCTTTTTGTTGTTTGCTTCTATTTTAATTTCAAAGAACTATTATCCAGTTGTCCAGACACAACACACCAGAAAATAAAAAAAGTCCAGGTGTCAGGATGGCTACCTTTCTTAGTGCCCTGGGCCACCTGATGTTATTGTACTTAAAAAAAGGAAGAGGAAGTCCCACATTCATCCTACCAAACACTGAGCGCCTAAACATTCTATGATTCTATGATTTAGGAACACGTTCTAGATTTCCTCTATAGCTATCTAATCCTCAGTTAAAATCCAGGTGAGATTTACAGAATACAGCAATCACCTCCAACCTGTATTCTCTTGTGAGTTCAGCCTACTGATGTGGGATGAACTGGTGGACCAAACCTTCAACAGTTGATCTTGGAACAAATATATTAATCTTGTCTGCTTTTTTGTTACTTGTTTCTTTATAAAATTCTATAATTTATCAGTAATTACAGATACAGAGGTGCAGAGTACACCTTTTTGATATGCAAGGGTTGTTACATGAAAAGTAAAGCATGGATGTGTGTTTGTAAAGATGTACCCTGATGGTTGGTGTTCACCAGCACAGCTCTCTAACACTTCAGGATGGCATGCAAAGCACCAGGGTCCTGGAAGCATATGAGATGTTGTTTAATTGAGAACAGTAGGCAGGAATATTAACAATGAAAAATGACTGAATTTTGGATGCCAACATGCAGAGTGAGAAAATGGATAAATATCCAAACTTTAGTTTAAAAATTCTGGAGCTGCCAGTTCTTAGCAATCCAGAAAATCAGGCTAGAGGCATATGAAACTGGCTAGCTGAATCTGAGCAGTACTACTGAATGTATCAGTCTCTTCTGGTAAGATCAGCCTTCAAGAATCCCAGGGAATCCCAGGCCCCTAGGACCAGTGGGGAAATCTGGAGCAAGGAAGACTTACCCTTGCAGGAGGAGGACCAGGTTAGGGAATATTTAAACAAACTCAAGATACAAAAGTCTATGGGGCCTGATGTGATGCTCCCATGAGTGCTTGGAAGCTGGCCAATGTTATTCTAAGACCACTCTCAATTGTCTTTGAACGGTCAATCAGGAGAAGATCCTGAGGATGGGAAAGGAGCAAATGTCACTCTTACCTTCAAGAACGACAAGAAGGAAGATGTGGGGAACTACAGGCTGGGCAGCCTCACTTCAATTCCTTGAGAAGGTAACAGAGCAGGCATTTTCAAACATATGAAGGACAAGAAACTGGTTAAGTCTAATCAGCATGGATTTACAAAGGAGACATCATGCCTGACAAACCTGATAGCCTTCTACAATTTAAACAACTAGCTCAGTAGCAGAGGTAAGAGCAGTGGATGTTTATCTTGTTTTTAAGAAGATCTCTGAAACTGCCTCCCATAACTTCCTCAACAAACTGGTGATGTTTGGGCTCTGTAAGTCAGGTGAACTGTTGGGCTCAAAGGGTTGTGATCAGCAGCATGATGTCCAGATGGAGGCCAATCACCAGTAGTATCACCAGGGGCTGATGCCAGGGCCAGTATTGCTCAATGCTGTCATTACTGACCTGGATGATGGGACAGAGTGCTTCCTCATCAAGTTTGCAAATGATACAAAACTGGGGGGAGCAGCTGATACACTGGAGAGTCACGCTGCCATTCAAAAAGATCTGCTCAGGCTGGATAAATGGGCTGACATGAACCTCATGAAGTTCAACAAGGGAAAATTCTGAGTCCTGCCCTTGGGGAGTGTACTGAACATAGTTGTCAGGGGTTTGCTATGGGCGGGAGGGATGGCTTCAGGCGTGAACTGTGTAGGAGGAGGTCAAGGAATGCCCTGTGGTGGTCAGTTGGTTCCAGCCAGTTCAGCAACAGAAAAAGCAGACCTACCGTGTGCCAAAAGTAGAACCAATCCGATGAGTTTATGGTGCCTCTGCAAAACATATTTAAGAAAGGGCAGTGACCACTAGGAGACACAAGAGAAATGCCAAGGCAGGAGGGATGCCAGAGCAGGAGAGATGCCAAAGGAAAAGAGAATACACAGGAACAGAGGCAGGGATGATCCGTGGGCTGGCGAAATGCTAGGGCTAGAGTCCAACTGTCTGGAAAGCAGCTTTGCAGAGAAGGCCCTGAGGGTCCTGGGGGACAAATTGACCACGAGCTGACAGTGTGCCCTTGTGGCAAAGGAGGTGAATGGCATTCTGGGCTGTGTTGGGAAAAGCATTGCCGGCAGGTTGAGGGAGAGCATCCTTCCCTTCTACTCAGCTCTAGTGAGGCCACATCTGAAGTACTGTGTCCTGTCCTGGGCTCTCCAGTACAAGAGAGACATGGGTGTACTGGAACAGGTCCAGTTCAAGACCATGAAGATGGTTAAAGGACAGGAACATCTGACATATGAGTTGAGGCTGAGAGAGCTGGGATTGTTTAGGCTGGAGAAGAGAAGGCTGGGGGAGAAGGGGAATCTCCTCAAAACCTGGTGGGAGGGTGTAAAGAAGAGGAAGCCAAGCTCTTTTCAGTGGTATTCAGTGAATGGACAAGAAGCAATGAGCACAAATTGCCATATAGGAAATTCCACCTAAACATAGAAAAAAACCATTTTTTACTGCAAGGGTGGTGAAACACTGGAACAGGTTGCCCAGGGCGGTGAGTCAAAACCTGACTGGACACAGTCCTGATGACCTGCTTTAGCTGACCCTTCTTTGAGCTAGACTAGATGGTTTCCAGAGGTTTCTTCTCAGATCAGTGATTCTTTAGTTCTATGATTCTACAGTTAAAGCTATTAAAAAGGCTTTTTCAGTCATTCTGAAAGCATTTACAAATGTGAGTTGTATGTGCTATATGTGGTTCTTGTTTCTAGATACAGAAAATATATCATCAGAGGATGAAGTAGTAAGGTCTTTTTTAATGCAGCAGCTCAGTGTTTGGAACACTCTTCCATGAGGTGGAAGACCTCTGTTCAGTTTTCTCCTCTGCTTAAGTCTTTTTGAACCTACCATAACCTACCTCCCAAGGAGTTCCTGTGGAAGTGTCCTTAAGCTTGATTCTGGGATGCATCACTGTCACTCTCTTTTGCTGGAAGACTTTTATTTTCAGGTTGTGCTGAAACACTAAGCATTATTGAAATGACTTTGTCAGGCAGTCGTTAGGATAGTCATAAGAAAGGACTTCCACAAATGAGTTGCACTTTCTCTGCTGAAGAGGTTTTATTCTGCAAGCAAGTGGCCATAAAGCATGACTGGGGATAACCCACTCGATACTCATCCTGGTAGAATATTCTGCTGGGAGCTACACAGATTTAGTTCACCCTCACTGAGAAGGAGTAAAATCCAGGTGCCACACATATTGGACAGGTTCTCTGGCCACTAGGTGGTTGTTCAAAGGGAGACTGCTTATATTATCACCATCACTGTGGATTTAATTTTTCTTTTGTTTGTTTTTCTGGAAAATGCCTGCAGGGGTCTGGACCACTTTTATTGTCCTTGGCAAGGAGGGAGGTATTGTTTTTGCAAGAAAGGATGAAAACAAGTTTGATGACTTTGTTTTAAACTTATTTTTATATACTTGAGTGCTGAGTCAAAGAGTCAGCTCTGAAGGTAACTATAACCTAAGGCTCTTACTCTATAAATTTAGTTGAATTCTCAGAGAATGGAAAAAAAACCCCCAAAACCCCAAACCATAGACCTGTGATTTTCACTCAAGGTTTGTTGAGTGCTGTGGTCAACTGAAATGCTATTTTCCTTTTATGAACAATGTTACAATATATGACTGCCATAGCACTTAAAATTATGTTGGCCTTGTGTGGAAGCACTGATGGCAATTCCACTTCCATTGACTAGAAATTAATCAGCACAGAAATTGCTGTTCTTTTTTCCTTCACCAAACTAATTTAGAGAGATACTAACAACAGAACATTATGTACTTTTTGCCATTCCTTTTCTCTTCCCATCTGATGGCATTTGCTCACAGAAAAACTGATTTTCTATTAGTTCTTGCTAAATAGTTCAGCTATGAAATACACCAAAATCTTAAAGTGAATACAAGGACACAGAATGCATGATAACAGAATATGTTTTTAATTGTATATGGGCCTTCAGCAATAAATAAAAGAAAAATCATGGCTGGAGTTGCTGATATTTGGCAAGTAGGTCACACAGGTGGAATGATAAAAGCACTGGTTATAGCCATAGAAAAAATTAGATTATTTGGTGGAGGAGATGATTGTATTTGATATCACAAACACTGCTGCTATATTCAGAAGCATATTGGAAGTCTAGTCTTAATTTTTCTATTTCTTTTACCATACCGAAAAAATGCATCAGCATTTAATCACATTCAGATACTTGAACCTTTCCCTAGATGCCCAGCCTCTTGATAGCTTTATTTGGAGAAGGGGCATGTAATCTCCTGCACTGATTGCTTTCTTGGGTGTCTGCACCAATTCCAGATGGGCCAAAGAAATTGCTTTTCACAAATACAGACTTAATGGAAAGGGACACTTTTATCCTCACCTACAGCTGTTCGAGGGAAAAAATATGCATAATTTGGAGATTATTTGAGATACTGGCCCAACACCCTTCACAGAGATGACTAAACACATATTTGTATTTCACCCTACGTTAGTAAGACTACAGACTGGACATAGCACTAGAGGGCATACAAAAAGTGAGAACAAGGACAGGCACCAAAGGAGGATCATAAAAACAAACCCAAAAATTTAGGGACAAAAGCAGGAATGTCAAACTTCATCTGAAGATAAAGCTAGCTAGATACTTAAAGGATAAAAAGAAAGACTCCACAGGAGTGCTATTAATAAGAGGAGATTCAGGAAAATGTCTCAGTCTTCACAGTCAAAATTGGTTACCAGTCCTTCTCATGTGTAGTCTGAGACCATAGAATCATAGAATAGTTGGGGTTGGAGGAGACCTTTAAAGGTCATCTATCCCAACTCCCCTGCAGTGAGCAAGGATATCTTTAACTCAGTCAGGTTGCTCAGAGCCCCGTCCAACCTGACCTTGAATGATTCCAGGCATGGGGCATCTACCACCTCTCTGGGCAACCCATTCCAGTGTTTCACCACCCTGACTGTAAATAATTTCTTCCTTATATCTAGTCTAAATCTACCCTCTTTTAGTTTAAAATCATTAGCCCTTGTTCCATCACAAAAGGCCCTACTAAAAAGCCTGTCCCCATCTTTCTTATAAACCTCCTTCTAGTACTGAAAGGCTGCAAGAAGGTGTCCCCACAGCCTTCACTTGCCCAGGCTGAACAACCCCAACTCTCTCAGCCTTTCGTCACAGGAGAGGTGCTTCATTCCTCTGATAACTTTTGTGGCCCTCCTCTGGACCCTCTCCAACAGGTCCATGTCTTTCCTGCACTGAGGACTCCAGAGCTGGACACAGTACTCCAGGTGGGGTCTCACAAGAGAAGAGTAGAGAGGCAGAATCACTTCCCTCGACCTGCTGGCCACACTTCTTTTGATGCAGCCCAGGGTATGGTTAGTCTTCTGGGCTGTGAGCACACATTGCAAGCTCATGTCCAGCCTTTCATCCATCAGTACCCCAAGTCCTTCTCCACAGGGATGCTCTCAATCCCTTCATCCCCCAGCCTGTATTGATACCGGGGGTTGCCCTGACTCAGGTGCAGGACCCTGCTCTTGGCCTTGTTGAACTTCATGAGGTTCACACGGGCCCACTTCTGGAGCTTGTCCAGGTCCCTCTGGATGTCATCCCATCCCTCAGGCATGTCAACCGCACTACTCCGCTTGATGGCACCTGCAAACTTGCTGAGATAGGGAGGAGCAACTAGCAGTGGGGGAGTACCAGATTAGGTGGTAGAGAACCTGGTAGTAGTGAGTTCCATGGGGCTGTATGAGATTCATTTAAAGGTGTTGAAATAGCATGCTTTTTTAGGTTGATGACCATCTGCAGAAAGTAGATGACAACTGGAGGAATTCCCTACCAGCTGGAAAAAGTCTAATGTTATGCTTATCTTCATGAGAAGTAGGAAGCACCTGAGGAACAATGGGCTGATCAGCCTCACCTCACTCCCTGGAAAGGTCTTGGAGCACATCTTCTTGCAAACCATTTCCTGTTATTTGAAAGACAAGAAGGTAATAAGCAACAGACAGCCTGAATCTACCATCTACAAGCACTGCTTGATCAACGTGATTGTGACTAGTTTAGCAGGTGATGATAAATTAAGGGACTTGGATGGAGGGCTGAACTGTAGGGTTTTAATCCAGAGTGAAGTTGAGAAGCTTGAGGCCTGAGCCAAGAGAAACCTAACAAAGTTCAGCAAAAAGAAGTGCAAAGTTCTGCCCCTGGGGCAGAATAACCCCATAATAGTAACAACAGGTTGGGAAGTAGCTGGAAGTGTAGCATTTTCCTGAAAAGGACCTGGAGGTTGCAGTGGATGTGGGGTTGTATTACAGTCATACTACATATATACTAAGATTAAAATTAGTCTTTCACCCCTCTTCATGAAGTACAGAAGAGAACTGATCATGGCTTGGGTGATCTCAATGTGAAAGATGCTTATTTGATATCTTACATTTTTTTCATTTCCTGTGAACTTTTCATGTCATTGGACCAGTCAGTAATATTTGTAATAACTTTAAAAAGTTAAATTCTTACCAAAATAGTCATCACTTCTAACTTTGCATTTAATATCCACATTTTAAAAATTGGAACTTATTTTAATTCATATATTGAAACATATCTCTAAACTAACAAACAAAACAGTTTTGAGATTCAAAGGCCAACACATGCATGCTATTTATTAGAAGTCTTAGACATCTTAAGAGGAGATCTGAACTTGGCTAAATCCCAATTTGTGCTCAGGAAGTGTTTGGGCAGTATGGGCTGGTCAAGGTTGCCAGGTACGGTTATAACAATTAAATAGTTTAGACAGCTGAGTTGCCATGCTTGTCCTTTTTACCATGCTACTTCATTTACTAATATAGAAATAGCAAAAGGGGCTGAATAGGCCCAGTAAATAAAACAAATCCCAGGAGGCAACATAGCAAAAGGAAGCTTAAAAAAAATAGGAAGAAGAAAGTCTGTAGCCCAGTGCTGCATCTAAAGTATAAAAGATTTTACATTTATATGTAGAAAAGAAATTTTTATTTATTTATATTTTATGAACAACAAAAGTGATCTGACAGGATGAAACGTTTTCAGGTCATGACATCATGTGTCCCAGAAAAATTACACCTAATGGTCTTAAAGAAAGTAGCCAGAAAGCTCTGTGAACATCTTATAGTTTTATGAATGTTACATTAGGAATTAATCTTTGAAAATGGCAAAACAATCTGGAAGACATATTTCTAATATTTAGATCCAGTAAAAAGGGTGAAACAGAGCATCACTTCTAAGCAACATAATAGCTAATTCAGGGCCAGCAACAAAGACTTAGCACACATCTGACCAGAATGTCTCACTGACTATATACTCACACTTCAACCCTTGCAAGAGGTTCAAAGGACAGCCTTAAAAGAGGGCAGATTCAGAAAAAAGAGGGAGCCTTTGATGTACAAGCTGGAGCGGGACACTCTGTCCAACTAGTCAGAGAGAAGCTATGGAGGACATTTGTCCATAACAAGTAATGGTTGCTTACCCAGTGTGGGAAATAGAGAAGTTTTTCAGTCCTACAGATGAGACCATAAGATAACAGAGCTGCTAGAAGTTGAAGCCAGGCCACTTCCCCGAGGATGAAAATTAAACATTGGAACATTTCATCAAAAGGCGTGGGGGAATGTTAAGCTCTTGCAGAGATATTGAATTTAATTTTAAAAGCCAGCCATTGATCCATCTCCTGGGAGCAACTGTGTTCAGAGTGAGCCTGCGCAGATCACCATTTGGTCCCATGGCAACATTTGAGTTTGTTTGTGCTGAGCTGCCCCAGTATAATGACATTACACAACAGACTGGGTCAGAGTCCTCAGTGCGTGTCCTGTCATGCTCTATGCTCAGGTCTTCACCAGGAGCCCAATATGGGCCAGTCTCTCTGGAGCTACAAGACCAAGACAAGTCCCACCTTGGAGCTACAGGCACTGCTAGTGAACCTGCAGGGGGCTAATTCTAGCCTGTTTCAAACACTCTTAGTTTTGGGGCATTATAGGCTTGTTTTGAATTTCCTCCTATCACTGTCATATGCATTAGTCTTTGGACAAAAGGACTCCTCAGCTTGAGAAGCTCCCATTTATCTCCTACTGCATACACAGCCAAAAGATAACTGTTTGAGTTGTATGTTAAAAACAAGCAACCTCTCCTCCCCAACACCAGCTGAATGGTTTTGCAGAGTTTTTCATGACTAACTGTTGGCAGGCAACTGAAAATACCCCTACTGTGTCTGTGAAAAGGAGAGTTAGAATTAACACTTTAATGATTGCTAAGAAGAACTGACAGGGATAAAAGGGGATAATTAACAGTAATTTAAAGAGCAGATTGTTGTTACAAAATGTAATTCCCAAATCCAGTTCTCTCTCCTCTCTTCTGAACTAATAAATATTTTCTGCTTGTCCAGGCCTAAGCCTCCTGCCAGCCCCCAACACATTGTGGCTGTGCTAGGACATTATTAACACCATTGGCAATCTGTTAGTTGAGGTTCCTAGCGAAGGGGCTTTGGCAAACCCAGAGGTTTTGCCTGTCATAGTAACTAACACGGATTGACTGACATTGCATAAGGCCAGCTGACACACAGAGTTCAGTTCTCAGCTCCACAAAACCAGGAGGTGGACAAATCTGAACTGCACTGGGAGTGATCTACAGCATGGGCTAACTCCTGAGCTGGGCCTGGGACACCGCTCTGATGGCCAGCCATGCCAGGGCCAATGCTAAGGAATTAATGGTGAGGAAAATACTGTTTGGGCGCTTGGGTCTGCACTAGCCCGTTTAAAGAATTAAATGCACATACAGAAGTAGGCAAGGTATCTCAGCAGCATAATGCTAATGGCATCAACACAGCTCTACTAAATTACAGTGCTGTAAAAAAATCCAGTGTGGCTTTGGACCTTTTCTGGTTGAAAGCAGAGGGCCCAAACTTAAAATGTTATTCTGGACTGCAAGCTTAATAGGAGGGAAATATGTGGTGTGAACATAGTATTGATGTTACCCAGCTGTCCTTTTTGTCTTAGTCTTCCCTTATGTGAGTGCTTGTGTACTAATAACATCATAAAATATAAAAGAAATTTCTTGAGAGCCTAATTGGTAAAAGAGTATGACAACACACCAATTTTCGATAGTAGGTGAAGTCCAGGAACAAGAAACAAAAAGCAGAAGGCTGAGCAGGGACTTCATAAGAATAGACTCCATGCTGCCATATCAAAATGAAGAAAGGAAATATGATTTCAGTTCAGTTGCTTTATAAATAAAATAATTGCTGAGATACTGGAGATCCAGGCTCTCCAAGTAATTGCATGCTTAAAGGAGCAGAGAAAGGATAAAGGATTCAGCCAAAATAATGCGTATTCAGAGTCCAGACAAGGAGATATGGGAGTCTTGCCACCAGCTGGTCAGTTCTGAAGGAGAAGTGATGCCTTTCACAGACCATGCATGTGAGGAGTTGTCTGGAAAATGTGAGCAAAACATGCCTGCCAGAAATACAAGCATCAGAATCCCTTGGGGCATTTGGATGCATGGCTAGTAACAAAGTTAGACAAGCATCTGACCCCAGAGGTTATCAAAAGAAGTGATGGTTACATCTTTTCCACTTATTATTTGTCAAGTTGCCCTGATGAAATGACAGAAATTACCGAAGATGTCAAAATCAAATGTATATTGGTTCAAGGCTATTTTTCATTTGTGCAAACCCACTCCCTCCAAACAAATAGCTTTCTTAAATGCAGAGGAGATGCAATGGAAGGGATTTGACAGCTGCAACTAGCTTAAAATTCTCCCTAGAGAAAGAGTGGACCTCATTGTTTGACTCCAGATTGCTGCTGAAGTGCAGAAATTTCCTGTTAAGTTTGCAAGGCAACAAAAGGAATTAAAATACACTTCAGTGTAAACACATTTTCTCAGAATCCCCCAACTTCCCAGCTTTTAAATTCCCTTTTAATCCTTCTAAACTCATTATAGGAAACAAATTTCCCGTGGGTTAGAAATCACAAAATAAAACCAGAACATATTAACATGTCTCTGCAGTTATTACTGTCTACCTTCCCCAAAGACTAATCAGCCCATGAATACTACATATGCTCATCCCAAAGATATACTTCACCTACTATGACAAAGATGAAATTCAGTTTGAGATGAAGTTGTCTACACAGGGATTCAGTCTGAGATGAAGATATCTAAATTAATAGGTGTCTGTAGGCACATCTAGTGTCTCATTTCTCATTACAGTCAGCGCAGGTATTGTCACTGGCACAGGGAAAGCAATTCAGCTCATCCTTCAGCAGAGACCTACAACGAAATTCAGCTGCCTAGATGTTGATGTCAAGTATCCTCATTCTGTGTCCCTCAGTAGGTGTCTTGCACATCCCAGTGTGTCTGAACTGGCCCTAGGGGACTGCTTAGAGGCAGCTGAATCCTGCCCATAATGCTTGGTCAACAAACTCACTCCTTTGGCTGTAATGGAAACTTCAACGCATACAGCACATCTAGATACCTAAATGGGAGTCTTGAGTTGAATCCTGCCTCCAAAAGCTGTTGTGGGAGCTCTTCAGGTGATAAGAAGCACATGCTGTACACCAGACTATTTGCTATTAGCTGACATGGGTAGATGAAGTACACAGTTACATCATTTCAGCAGCAAAATTAAGACTGGGGTGCAATTGTATAAATAAATATGTCTTAGCTGGGAGATATCCCATATTTTATTTTGGGTGTTAGAGGTCTTCAGAAGCTTACAGAGTTGATGGAGTACAACAAAGTAGAATAACTCAGGCTGGAGAGATGTCAGGAGTCTATAGTCCCATCTCCTGCAGGGTCAGCTATGAGATCTGATTAGGTTGCTCAAGCCCTTATTTGCAGTCAGGTCTTGAAAACCTCCAGGGACGGAGTCTGCATGACCTCTTTGGGCAATCTGTTCCAAATGAAATACAAGTCCAAATAGAACTCACGTACTTTGTGTGCACCTTTGAGAAAGTTCCTTAGAGCTTAATTTTCAGAAACACGTAGGCATTGCATACAGTCCTGAAGAGGCTGAATAGGAAGACGGAAAGGATTTAATCAGATATCCACAGACAATGGCAAATCGCAAGGAGTTTTGCGATAAGTGTCATTAATAAGATCAGTCTGGATACTATGTTCCTGTTTCAGGACAAGAGATGAGAAAAAGATCACAACAGATCAAGTTAGGTACAGTGAGCAGTACATAAGGCCTGACTCCTTCTTTGCCCCACAGTTAAGACCGTACAGTGTCCCATTCAGTTGCTTTCAAGAAATTGAATCATAGATACAGAAAAATAATGTGGGATTAGAAGAGTGAGAGAAAGAGGAAACTGAAAACAGAGCAAAAGCTGTTACCAACAGTATTTAAAACAAACTCTGTCTTGGGCTTTCTCTGGAGCCAATTAAAGCAATTCATTTAGCAAAGAAGGAACTATACCATAACTGAGGAACATATGTGGGCTTACAGCGATGTCCTTTACAATGGGAATGTTTATTCTGGCATTATTATATAATATGGCTGCTTCTATTTTCAGTCAAGGAAAAGAACCTGCAATTTTAGAAAGAAAAACTACTGAGATGACCAGAACGCCAGTTTTATATCTTTTATTTGTCTACCAGTGCTTTCATGAAGAATATTTAGTCACCTGCAGGTGTATTAGATCTTTTCTATTCACAGTAGGTTTTATTAGATATATTTGAGATGTGTTTCCAACAAGGACAGTGAAACTTAACCACTACCAGAAGGCTTTCTGATAGAGGAACAAGTAGTTCCTATCTCATCATATATGTGTCATGTTTAAATTTACTCATTTATAAGGTCAGAGAAGTATATGGGAAAAAGTACCAAGAAATTAGAGTCAGATACATCAGAAAAAAACAGTATATCCAGATAATGAATTGTGGAGACCGGTTCATGACCAGGAACTTTAGAGGTAATTTAGTCAGTTTGAGAAACAAATTGGTTTTGGCACTTTACACGATTATGTAATGGAAAGTTTGATTAAAAATTAAGAAACTTGTCCAACCTTTGTATTTCCTGGCCCTAATTTAGCTATGTCTGTTATAAACCCTTTCTTTTTTGAGGGCAAATTACATTCTGTCTGTGAACTATGGAAACTTTTCATTCCCACTTCAGCTGTGGTCACCATCATGTCTTCTTCACTAATGGCTGTGTGCCAAAGGAACATGGAAAGCATAAAAAACCTCTAGGCCATGTTCTTTTCTGCTCTGCTACAACACCTTGAAAAATAAAGGTATTCTTTATTTGAAAAGATGGGGAAACTTGTGCATAGAGCATGGAAAATGTCAACATTCATAAGAAATACATTTCTTCTTAGACCCTTAAAATCATTCACAAGATTTTGAATTCATTAAATCTGATGCTACCACTTGCAAAGTAAGCTACATATGTTCAGATCAGTGTGAAATCAGTAGCTATTAGTTCTTAGAGTATTAATTAGCATTCATACTAGAATTCCCACTAGGAAGAATATTGTTGTTGTTTACCATTTGGGATCAGTGGATTTTAAGTTAATTTTCACATGAAGTGCTACAGTACTTTGCTGCAGGCAATACTGATTCAGTACACTGGATTTTCTTTAAAACTGTCAATTTTCAGAGCACAGAAAACATGCAACTAATTGAGATACAAGCAAGCATTGATTTTGGAGATTAGTTCTTGACTTCATTGCTTATTAGCTGAGGTAAATGAGAAAGAGTAAAGAAAGAAAAGGGGCGTAAAAGCTAGGGATATTAGTAATATAATAAATAGCATCTTTTAAAGTTAAGTTGACTGTTATTATATAAAAACAGCAGCTGGCAAAGACAATCAACCCACAACACAGAATGAGTGTGGAATGGGGAGCTGGTCCTCCAGAAGGCACTGCATCTGCTTTCTTATCATCCGTCCTCAACTACCAGCTGGAGCAGAGGGGTGTTCCAGCTTGCTTCATATCCCTTTAACTCTTCTGGCATTATAAAGGTTTGAGTACTCCTACAGCTCCAGCAATGAGTGCCTCCTTATCGCTGCTGCGCTTGCTTTTGTCTCCTCCAGGCTGCTTTTTAGCTCACCCAGACCAGGCCTCAGGAACGAACAGAGATAACTGGGAGGGATGGGGATTAGATGGAAGAACCTGACTCATATTGGAGATTAAAAAAAAAAAAAAAAGAATTGCTCACCATGCCTTCTAACAAAAGAACACAGGCTATTGAATAAAACTGGTGGCTGGCTCAAAAAAAAAAAAAAAAAAAAAAAAAAAAGGTGATAGTTCTTATCAGCGCAGGTGTAAGCTGTGAAAGTGCCTGTGTGAAAGCAAATGCTAAATTTCATATAGCTCAAAAAATATTAGATATGTCCAAGGAAGAAAGATTCAGTGAAAGTTTATTCAATACAAAGCCACCTCTTCATAAAGAAATCTTGAGCTGTAGAGTGCTGAAAGTTCAAGGAGCATCTTGATGCCCTTGTACCCTGGGCATCTCCTGATGGCCATTGGGGATGACGTGATGCAGAGACAGATGGGCTGGTGCAGTCACCCTTTCTGTTCATCCTGTCTGTATTTCCCTTATGTTAAAAATTGCTAACAGGCTTCAGACTCCCTCTTTAATGCTGAGATAGCTGATCCCTAATAAGTAGCAGAAGATGAAGAGCAAATACAACTCCTGCTTCTAATTTTCCATTGTAGCTGCTGCAGAGGAGACAAAATATGGCCCAACATTTCTCTAGTAAGAATAAGAATAAGGAAATTAACATCTTTGACGGGATATGTTCTCCTGAAAGCAGCCCACTTCGATGCTTGCATGAATACTGATGAACACTGAAATGAGTTTCAGCTGCCTTTTCCTGTGGAAAATATCCTGGGATCTTGTATGGGACTGAAAACAAAGAGATCATGGAAATTGTGACTGCATGCAGCTAAGTGAAAAACACTGAATTTTGGGAAAGATTAGCTATTTAAACACCTGCATAACACCTTCAAAATCTCTTTGAATTAAATCTGCTTCTTCAAATATTTTTCTGTGTATGTTCAGTAAAGATTTAAGAGTCATATGATGGATACAGGTAAACATTAGCACACACTGTATCAAACAATGATTGAAATGTATCTTGTAAAGCCATTCAAGTCTCACAAATGCAAAAAATCCCAAATGGAAAAAAATATATTTATGTGCATGTTCCCAAATAAGATGATTTTACATAAATATAACAGATATAACTAAGGCTTTAAAATTGCTTTAGCTCACCGAAGAAATCTTTATACTTTGTAATTCTGTTCAAGTAATCTGGATCATTCTGAGCATATAGATAGTTAGATGTGAGATGTTACTGCATGAATTTAAAGGTCATGGCATCATTGGAAAAGTGATTTCCCAGCAATATGTCCTGTGCCCTTGACTTTATTATGATTTGTCCATTCTTAATGTCTCTGTTTATCAGTTTGATATCCTTGCTGGCTACATCATGCGTTTTTAGAGCAAGCATTTCAAATCAAAGGATGATTCTCTGGCAAAGGAAATCTGAAAGTTTGAAAGTTTTCCTGCCTGACTAAGAAAAAAAATCACTAAATATCAATTAAAAGTTATCTGGCTTTTACTATTTAAATGTGTCTGCCCATATTTAACTGTAGGATTAATCTGGCTAGAATATTTCATTTGGCCTCAACTAATTTTCCATAACTGTGTCCTTTGTAGAAATGTATAAGAGCTGTATCGATAGTGATAGTTCTAATCTCCTGAACAAATAAGTAAAATGGAAATTTTGAGGAGGAAAAAAGTGGGTATTTACTCAAAATAAAAGAGCATCTTAGTCTCTTGTGTACTTGTATTTTTAAGGATACCGATATTAAAAGTGCACAATGTAACTTGTAAAAATGTCAACCTCTGTAGCATGTAAGTCAAAAACCAACAAAACCTTATGATGTTTGTACCAGCCTTGGAGGAAAAAGCAAATGAAGGAAGACAACAAAGTTATACAGTCACATTTTTTATAACAAGCCATTTTTATTCTCCAGATACTGGTGGGCTTAAAATTTTAAAGCAAGGCCCCTACTTACTTTTTTTTTGGTGAAGAAATCAAATATTTGACATGTAAACCAAGAGACCTAGCTAAATCCCTCCTACTCTTTTTCTAATTGCCTATTTTGTAATAAATAGTGTACCAGAACAGTACTCCCAACTTTTGTTATGAAGAGGTCTTCTTGTACAAACACTGATATAAACTTCAGTGGTTATAGTGAGAAGACATTTAGTTATGGGGTTATATGGTGTTGTCTGCATGTTTGTGGCTGAAAACAAAGCTTAACTCTGGATTTTAGCCGGGTGCTTTCATTCTGCAAAGATGTAGGGTTCTTGTTAAAAAATAGTGATAATAAAATGCCTTTGTATATGTTTTATAATGAAGAGTTTAACCTGCAGACAGCAAATAGATTGAATAAGTTGCATGCAGAGAGTTTAGAACAGAGGTTTGATCTAAACCCTACAGGATCTTTAAACTTTCATACTCCAAATAAATGCAGTGATTAGAGTCTTCTGAAATGTTTCTAAACACACTCACTTTGGCTGCTGCAAAGAGCAATGCTGAGGCTGGAGGAATCCATGTGTGTTTTATCTAGGCAGTGTATAGGCACTATCAGCCTTGTCCTACATATATTGCATTCAAAGCAACCACAGTCTTTAAATAAATAAATAACTAAAATTCTGTATTTACAGCCATTGTTCCCTAGATGCATGCTGTTTAATCTTATTTCATTTTCTGAAGTCTATGTAGAAGAATGATACTAAAGGTCCATTATCCAATGTACTTTGCTCCCCCAGTGGTATTTATGCTCATACTGTTATTTCAGCTGTGTCACTGTGAAATTTGGAAGAGCTTCAAGGAAAGCAGTGCAATTACTTCGGATTAATGTTATCACTTACATCCACATGTTGCTTTTAGTCATGTAAGACATCTAACTTCCTTGAATGTTCTCATTTCTATGTAGTGATGAAAAGAAGCCATTATCAAAATAAAGTAATGCTGTGGAGCCTTGGCATGGTCATGAGACAGAGAAGAGATCAGAAATTGAGAGATAATTTTGGTGACCCTGACATCTTTGCTAGTCATAACTAGCTCCATCAACTTCAGTGAAGTAATTGGAAGCAGAGTAAAGCCATCAAGTGAGAGTGCTCGGTTGCAGTGGCCGTACTCTGCGGCTGCATGACCTAAAAAACCCACAGTCAGCAAAGTTTCTTCAGAGCCTCCACAACATTGTGGCTCCAGGGTGACAGAATGCTTAGAGTATAACTGCAAGCATAAGAAAAGGAAAAGCAAGGAGACCATACCAGTGCTTAAAATTAGACAGGTCCTTAAAACCCTTTTTAATTTGGCAATTACATTTTGACTGCATGTGTGTATACAGAAGGAATGAAATGAAGAATGATAATAAATTAGGTAGGCTTAACTGAACTGCTATACAAAATGTACTAGGCAGCAGGTGGTAACATTCCTATTTCTGCCTCTGTCTGAGTTTAATGTCAGAAGTCATGTATTACATTTTATTAAGACATCAGAAAACTGCAGACATGCTCCTAGGCTTAAATAAAAACATTCTGTAATTTGGATTAGCTCACCCATATATGAAAGAAATTGGAGGCCTGTGGTCTTTTTAAAGCTCAGGAAAAAAGGTGCAAAATTAAGGCTAAGCAGAAAAAAAGGATGAAAACCAAACAATCAGTTAATTGTACAATGAGCAGTATTTGTAGGTAGAAGCTGTGTATGAAGAAGCGATCAGAAAGACTACAATGGAAGTGGGAGATCAACAACCATGACTTCATGATACACTGACTAGATTGATAAACTGTCCTGCAAAGTATGAAAACAGGATGTTGATGGCCAGAAGACATTTATGTTCCAACATAACTACTACAACAGGCAGGTGAAAGCCTGCCATTCCTTTGTACAATAGCAATTCAGCATCCACCTGGTACAAATGTCAGAATAGAAGTGTGTTGAGCTCTCTGTGTGTGTGTTGGGATCCTGACATTACAGAGCTAAAATAAACTTAACAAAAAGGGAAAATATAATTTCTTTGTAGGATCAAATTTGTTCTAGGTTCCTCTTCATCCCAGCCTTCAGCATGACAGACTCCTGTTAACCGGGAAGGAGAGGATTGCCTGCTGGGTAAAGTGGAAGAAGGTGTTTCGGGGGCTTACTCCATCTCTATACCTGACTTTCTGTGTGACCTTGAATGAGCCATTCAGGGTCAAATTTACTTCTTATGCTTTACTCACAGTTTCCATTAAAATGGATCTTTCCCCTTCAATAATGTAATTAGAATTAATTTCCCCCTTTTCAGGGTTGAATTCATTTGGTCTAAATAATGTTTTATTTTCTATTAGCTTCATTCATCTTAACCGAGCTATTTACAGTGTAAACTTAGCTGCTGCTATGCTGGGCAAAACGGGGCTCTCTGTATTGCAGAATTTCATCCACAAAAATGATGGTAGAAATGGCAATCTGACTCAGGGAGATATGGCAAAACTAATTCGTTAGAGCCTTTAAAATGCAGTTTATAAATGAGAAAAAACCCGGTGGAATCTGGTTTTAGGTAGATGCAGTAACAGTCTTTTTGCCTCCTAGATGGAGCTAAAGCACTTGTCTGCTGTACCTTGGCTTGTGGGATGGAGGAAAGCAAATGACATGACGAACATCACTGCCTTCTCTTGCAGTTCATGATTAGTATTACCTGCAGTTTTGTACATTCCTAAGAACACATTTTACAGAATAATAATTTCTAAAGTTTGGTCTCCTTTCTGGAAGGACAATCTTTTGTGAGTGTAAATCAGTCTAAAACTTCCAGAGCCTTTTTTTTACTTCTCTGCAGCCAGGCAGTGCTGCTCACTAGGTATAAGCTTCAGCAAGCACTGCCAGGTATCCAGTTCAGCTTCCTGGAAGATTGATGTTCAGTATTCTTCCCCCTAGTCCTCATAAAGGATAGATAAAGGACTTCTGGCCCCAGGATAGAGACTGAACATACGGTCTAGATGAGAACTCTTCAGTGTTAATAAATGAAGAGATTCCACAATGTTGAAAGCAAGGAATTTGAAAATGAAACCAACAAAACAAGAGAAAACCATCCGGAGCTGAGTGTAGACAGAAAAGCAAAGCAAACCTTGCAGCTTTATTTACTTGCAAACAAACACAACCTAACAAAATCTAGCAAAAGCCCCACAAGGAGAAATGCAACAGCACCATTCACATATATATTGTGTTTCTGAGAAGGTCACACAATGTTAGGAAAATGGTATTCCTCTTTCAGGGCTCTGATGAAACTTCAATTAAGCCCTAAGCACATACGTAAGTCTGTATCTGTCTATGCAATTCTGTACTGATCAGTATACTAATGCATTTAATGTTCACAACCTTGCTTGTGGTGAACAGTGCACTCCACGTGCTCCCAGTTTGGGGTGAATAGACCAAACAAAGAAATGGAGGAGGCCTATCAAAAAGAAACACAGGGTGAAAGCAGAAAGGGAAGAGCCCAAAGCTGTACAGAAAGACAAAATACTTACAACAAGTATGACCAGAGTCTAAAAAAATAGCACCGCCACACCTAAAGAAGAATTTTTCACCATCTAAGAAGAGAAAGAGGATCAAGAGGAGGCTGGTGGCCATTGGCTACTGCCAATGAGCATCTGCGAAAAAAATCCTGGCTATCTGGAAGATAAAGTAGTTTGTGAAACTGCTACAGCAAGTCGGCAAAGCAGAGTCACTACAGAAGAGAAGGTCAGATCCTTTCTTCTGGGTTACTGGGCTTCCGTCTACGTTTTTGGACTCATGGAACAAACAGATCTGAACTGCAGCCAAATAGGTGCCGCTGGATCTTTATGTCTGGCATCTGGCCTGCCTGCATTGCTTGTGATTTTAATGGCATTAATTTATTGCGATATTTTATGATGGTTTTTAATTATTTAATTTGCTGCTTAAGATGATTTTTAATTATTTAATTCATGTTTGTTCCCTTATGTTGCTACATATAATTATGACAGTGATCCTTCAATGACTTCCTTATTGATGTGCCTCTTTTCCACTGTGGATCAGCATAAAGGGTCTATGCATATGGTGTGGACTTCCCTCACTTCTTTGAATTAAGCAGTAACTATCTATAAAAAACATGCACATATTTTAATTCAAGTCTATAGGGATTTTTAACTCTCTGATAGGAATAACCTGCAATACACTTGAACTAATCTTTGGAGATCAGTTTAATGCAGCAGAACAGAGTGGAAATTTATTAATGTGAATGTGCAAATGTGGTATATTTGCTTGGTAATGAGTAGACCATGTAGGACAAGTCATCTATAAATTAATATGTAGACAAATCTGTGCAGCCAGACGTTCTACCTCCTTGTGGGATTGCAAAAGCAATCTTTATTTTAAATTATCTTAAAAGCCAAGGGTCTTTGTTTACCCCATCCTTCTTCCCCCCTGGGTTTTTTCCCTCTTATCTATATCAGAATCTATATGCCTTAGAGGACCCAAGGCTTTTAAATTACTACTTGATACAGAAAATCAGATGTTTATGTTGTGATGCCAATCATAAGTTATGGAAACTGAAGTATTTGGAAATCAAGCTCCATCTTTAAAAACAGACATACATGATGATGTTGGTACTACATACAGGTTTATACGAAGTTCTCACAGGACGAAATCTTCTGAACATTCTGAAATTCTGGACTGCCATCTATTTTTTATTCTGTGTCATACTCTGAATTTGGAAAGCAATGAAAACCAGGTTATTTTAACGGGTTTTGAGCTCTTCATTAAAATCTGGTCCATACCTTCTCATAGGCATTACAATGAGATTTTTATCCAGGGCTTTATCCCTCTTGAATCTCCTTGTGTGACACTTTGTTTTGATATGGTGCAGCTTGTTCTATAGGCGTACATGTCCTGACCCTGCTCATTTGGAACAATGTACTCTACACAGTAATTTTCATAAGTTAATATATATGTTTTAAATCCAGACCAGGTCTCTGTGTGGAACATGAGGCTGCAAACCATAGAATTACCCTGTAAGAGTCATATCTCAACTGCAGACCTTCTAGCTGAGTGACATTATGCCATAAAAGAGCATTGCGTGATATTCAGGCTCCCTCTCACTATTTCAATGTATTTCCTCCTCCAGGCATTCCCAAGTATTGCAAATACACAATCCTGGGATTAACTGCCAAATTCCATAACAACTGTCTAGTTTATACACTGTGGAGTCCTCTGAAAAGTTACTCATCAAAGATGGAAAAATTCCATGTCCTGTAAAACATGTTAGTGTTTTGTAACTGTGTTGTCTGTGTTTTGGCATGGGACGCAGTATAAAGCAGATCAAAACAAGTAGCATTACATAAGCCTTTAAAGAATATCTACATAGGCCCTATCTTGTCACCCTTCTCTGGCAAAATCACCACTGAAGTCTTGGCCAGATTCTCAAACACGGCAAATGAGTTCATACCATCTGGTAGACCTCATGACACAGCAGAGAAAAACTCTGCACCCTAATGTTTACTTCACTTGTCATTCAAAAAATCTGTGCTTATGTATGCCCAGATGTTTTCTTTGTTATTTTAATTTAAATTTAATTTAAATACGTTCTCAGAAAAACATGTGCCCAAAGGATTAGAATCACATCAGTGCATTGCATTCACTGGAATTCAAACTATTTACTTAAAGAGAGAATTTGCTTTGACAGAGCAGCCATGGAACCAGTTTGCACTCGTAAGAGGGAGTGTCAAGGCAGGTTGAAGGCTTAGCTAGGAAACCGAGCCCAGAATCTAACCTATAGTTGGGCACAACTGAAAATGAATGTTAATTAAGCTGCAACTACTTTATGTCAAGAGTTGCATGTCAATTGATGATAGAAGGAAACAAACATGGAACTGATGTCTGGGATCACTGGACTATCCAGCCATAATGGCCCATGGATACAGAGCCAACCAACTTTGGGACTTACTGCAGCCTCTGTGAATTTGAATGCCATAGCAATTCCTAATGGAGGAAAAAATACAAAGAAGGCACGCAGAGGCTTTTCTTCATGACTGTTACTTGAACTGAAGCTGTAACAAATTGACATTTAGATAAAACACCTGTTTTCATAGGAAAAGGGATTCCTCCTGTGCTATCGACTTGCTGTTAGGCACCACTCAGTTTAGCAAGACCCTCAAAGAAGAAACTGTGACCCATGGGGAAGCAAGGCAGGTATGAGAAGCAGAGCAAATAGCATGCAGGGACTGAGACCACTGGGAATGCTGGTGTTGCAGATTAAAATGCTGCACAATTTTATGAGCTAGAAATCACTTCAGAACACAGGTATGCCCATGGAAGATAGAGATCAGAAAATTAAGGTTTTAAAAAGTAAATAATAGTTTTACATTCTTAAGAATGATGCTCATAACACTGTAACAGTGCTAAAAATGTTTGATGAGAGAGACTGCAGAGAGATAATTGGGTGGCTGTTCTGCCTTATCTTTTAAAACTAAGACCAAGAATGAGGAGAGACACTAGATAATGTTACAGAGTTTGGCATTCTGGTATCCACATTAAAAAACAAGGATAAAAACTTGATAATAAGGGGCTTGGTCATTTGTGGGGTATTATATTAGGCCAGCTTCTAGGAGAGGCTGTGGAAAGGAAGTGAGGCTTGCCTCCAAACATCAAAGGGAATTGGCAGGGAAAGATCAAAACAAGGGTCAAAACTATGATGCTGCTAAATTCACAAGATCAAAAGTGAAAAAAATCGAGGACTAGGAGACAAAAAAACCTGTATTATATCTAATAAAATATAAAATTTTTAGGTGAACCTGAAAATACTTTCTAATTTCTTTTTGCTCCTACATTTTTTTTTTTTTAATTAAAGAGGGATTTTCTATCTGTGACAGGCACAGAGTAGAGTTATTCTCTGACAGAAACGCTCATGACTATGCTCTTTGGAATAGGACAGTTCCACCAGTTCACAGTTCAAGGGAGACAGGGAACTGCTAAAGGAGAAAACAAGAAATCTTAAGTAATCTTTGCTGAATACAAGGAATTGAATATAATGCCTACCTCAGTACACTATGGGACACTGTGAAAGACGTTAATTAATAAACTGCATTATATTTTCATCTCTGATGAGCAGTTCCAGGCAACCCAGCAAAGACGGGGTACTCCAAACAGTAATAGTTCAAACTCTTCTGTTGGCCAGAACCTAAGATACAATATGGCATAAAGTTACTTGCTTCTACCAGCAAAGGGGTGCACTGTAGGTGGAAGAGTGCATCTTTAAGAGGATCCAGACAGTAATATTAGCAGTTTAAGAGCTGAGAAGATTTAATGGGTGCATATTTCTTGCCTAGAGGCAACATTATGCCCAAAAAGGAGCAGATAACCATCTTGTATTTTGACATGAACACCCATATAGGGAAAAGTGCAAGGTGTGTGAAAAATACTTTGGTCACCCATAGAAGGAATATTTTCAGACTTGAGAAATCACAGCCTATTTTTTAGAAAACGTTGGGACAGAACTCTACATCTGTAAGATCAAGACTACATGGACAAAATTACCAGCCTCTGAGAGCTAAATCTCACCAGCAAAAATTGTGATAAGTTATTGATGACAGATTTTACAAGGTGCAGCATGCTGAAGCTTAGCATATGAACTAATGGGCCACAGTACATGTTAGTATATCCAAATGGATTTAGTACCAGACAGGAATCACAAAACAACTTATGACCCTCCTGGGCTCTCTAGCAGCATCACTGGTCCAAGCCATGCTGTAGATCAGCATACTGAAAGATATATGAAGCTCTTCAGCTTCCTCCAGGTTCTCATGACGTGACTAATTCTAGTTAGGTTTGACCCTAGGAAATAAGAAAACACTACAGACTGCAATCAAATACAGGAAGGGAAGGATGTAGAAAGACTGGATCCTGGAGGGAGGTACACAGATTGCAGGAAGGAAGAGGCTGGAAGTGCCACTGTGACTCAAATTTGTGTACACAGGGCTGATGGAAACCTACTTGCAGCTATACCACTTTACTTAATTTAGTTTTACAAGCACCAATTCCTCTCATGCTATTATTACCTATGCAGCACACAAAACAGGAACCACACCGCCCACGTATAGACAGAGGAAAACCACAAGGAAGTCCAAATAGGATGCAGAGATCTGAGACCTGACCCTCATGTGGGAAAAGAACTGCATGTGGACAAAAGCTCATCTTCTTATTGTGGAAGACAAAGGTTTAAGAGGTACAGATATGAGATAAACCATTGGCTACACAATAAATAAGGTGGGGATCCAGCTCAAATGCTAACGTCTTCATAAGTTCCTAAGGGAATATCATACATATAAAATCCCAGATTAGCTCTGTTTGTTATGTCAATACTATGCATGTAGGGCAGCAGGATTGTACCAATTATATCTCAGAACTACTACGTCTGCATTTGCTCCACACTACACCCCAGCTAGTAGATATTTTTTCAGTAAGGTTGGTGCATATTGCCTTCATGCACTTCCAGCCCTGCAGCTGGCTCAGTCATTGCTGGCTTAAACACTTCACTGTACTGCATCTAACTCACTCTCAGGACAAAATCTGCATTTTCAAAATGCTTACATTTTTTCTTTAACAATTACTGGGAGAGGCTTTCTCATATCTGTGTCACATAGGAAACTGCAAAAAATTTTGTTTGAGTGAACTAGTAAATGTACCTATTTTTTCACAAGAAAATTATATTCTGTTATCATGAAAGATGATGTGTCGTTCTTCTGTGTTGATCTATTATTAAGAAAGAATCTTATTCCTATGTATTGCCCAATGTAATCATTAAATTTTGGAACATATTTAATGGAAAGTATAATCGTAGACTACAGCAATCACAATGATTACAATCTTAGAAAAGAATTTGCAAGCTGTCTCCAATCTCTACACCACAAAACACCAACCTAATATGAGACTAATTGAGCAAAATCTTCAGGAGGCAACAGCAGTTTCAAAAGCCCTTCATTGATAGGCAGTTACGTAGGACAGGACAGTGTTACACCATAGAAATAGTACACTATATGCACATTCCAACAACAGACCCAAATGTCATATGTTGTAACCAAACACTGTCAAGACACCGTAAGACAGATAACAAGAAGTAGTCATATGCCAGATGGATTGAACACCTTGATACTTTTAAAGACAGATTATTTTTTATTCTCTTCTACAATTTTCCTCTGGTTCAACAGAGGAATTAAAATAATTTTTGATGAATTTCAATGATGTGTATTGACTTAAAGGGCCTGCTGTTTTGGCATGCTATTTGAATGCATCTGTTAGAATATTATATTATAAAAAGGAGGCGGTAATCAAATTAAACTCTAGCTATTTTCTGTTGAAAGGGCATTTTGATTCATCTTCTAGCTATCTTTCTGGAAGAAAGGAAGCATTCAAGAATGGGCAAAGAAGGAGCTTATCTGAGACAAGTATAATATAACAAAACAAGAAAAGGAGTTTAGGACTTTAGTCTGCTGTAAAAGACTTCAGTTATCTCTTTTGACTGTGGTAGCATCTGGGGAGTCAAACAGAGTTAGAGCATAGAAAAAAAGAGACACACAGAGATAAAGGATATGTCTAAAGACCCAGATAAGCCAGGATACAACCATTTTCCATTAATATCTCCTGACGTCCCACAGTTTTTTGCACACAAATTCATGGGTAGGTACAGTGATTAACTCAAATCCAGAGGTCTCTGGAAAGTGAGAAGCTGAGAACAGTTGTCACCCCATCACATATCTAATATTCCCCTTTGTAAATAGATGGATTGAGCACAGGCAAGGTCAGCAGCTTCTTTGCCAGCAGCTGCTCAAAGTCAGCTCTTCACCGGCATAATGATGGCTCTCTAGCACAAGAAGACGAGAGTCAGTGTTTGCATTCAGGGACTAAGATGGATAAAGAGGTGAAGTTACATGCTGAAAACATGCTCACATATGAGTGGCAGGACTACTGTTACATGGTGCACATCTCTTCCCACCCCTCCCTTGTTGACCCCTATAACTTCTTTATCTGGACAAAGTGAATTTTCTTACAGGAAAATAATATATTGTTTCTTTCATGCTAGCTTGCTCATTGTTTAAATTATCTGACAAATGGCTTAATGAACACGTTGTATCATGGTAAGTAGTCTTCATTATCCTACAATATTCACCACTTCCAAGATTTTACTTTAAAAGTCACATTTGATTCCACTATCAGTAAGATAAGAAATGTTATGGCCGCTCTCTTTGTGTTGTCCTGATGAAACACCTTGGCTTGAGTTTTATGGGCTTATGCCAATAAATAAAAAACAACTGTTCAGTGTCTATCTGCATTGTTTCAGAAGCCTTGCTGTTGTATGCTTTCTATCTTTCCTTTCTGTTGGTAGAGCTGGAATGAGCTATCATACCAGATAGCGCAAACCTGTCTCAGATTTTGTCTACTACTTAGAGTACAACATGCGTGAATAATACAGTTTGAGAACTATTTAATTCTAATTAAGGATGATATTTACACATTACTTTCTGAGGTAGAACTCAGGGTGAACCCACTCAAGAAAACAGCATCTGCTAAGTTCAAGAAGACATTTAGTAGGAAATAAAACTTTTAATATTCATGAAGGAATATGTGTTTTCCTGTGATTCAGAAAATATACTCCCTTCTTTAGCAGAACAGGCCTGCGGGTAGGGGAAGAAACATGTATGCCAATGACTTATGCTTCCTTCATCTGCAGTAGTAAACATGCCTGAGAAGTATTGCAAAGAGGTAACAGGTCAGATTCATACCTCATGACTTAATTGAAGGCCTGTTCTTCATTCTACCATAATCTTACATCTATGTCCATGGAGATGCAGGTTTTGAATGCATTCATCCCTGAATGACTTCCACTCCTTTGCTGTTAGGCAGGTGTGCAGCATGCAAGACAGCCTCCCTAGAGAAATTCTGCATGTTCACATTGCTCCATTTAATATGATCCTTTCGTGATATTTTGTAAGCTGCACTTTCAGCTGAGTCAACAGGGAGTATCCTTAAATGGATAGCCATGCCCATAAACAAGAGCCTTGACTTACAGACTTCATAGTCCCTATGGGGTGTGCCAACTCTGAGGACAGTCTAAGAAAGTTCAGAGCAGAAGAATAAAAAACTTAATTCTAGTGAAAACCCTTTTAATGACTTTTTTTTTTTGTTTGGCAGGGAAACCTTCCTTGCAACTGTGTCAGTGTCATTACTATGGACTTGTTCTTGATTTATCCCCAGTGTAGAGCTAAATATTTTGCACTAAGGAGAGCTCTAGTTCCCACTTCCTAGAAATCTCCTAGGTAATTTCAGGGTAGATTCGGAGACGAAATTTTAAAGAAGGCTTGATTGATTCCACTTTGATATAGTTCGCATTCCCTTAACTGTTTATCTTGCAGATTATTTATTAGACTTCACTGAGATTTGTAGTTGAGATATGAACCAGGTGTTTTTAACAGCAATACTGTGATTCAATATAAATCAGGGCAGCATTTTACAAAAAAAAAAAAAGCTGAAAATTTAACATCAGGTACTGAATCTGCATTCAGAAGTATGAAGATGCCATTACAGAGTACGCAAAATTTCCCCAGCAGAAGCAATAAAATGAAGACTCCCAGCACAAAATGAGTCATATTTTCTCTAGGGTTGAGATATTCACAACTGCGAAGAAAGCAAGAGGGTAACTAGGTTAGCTGTAGCTCAAAGAGGAACACATGAACTAAAAGCTAGACCAGCAGAGCTCTGGCCTCTGCTCCTTCCCCAGGCTTCCATACTGGAAGGTGATGAAGTTGAAACAGAAGCAGGTACGTCTGGGTGTGGAAGGAACACTGAGGGAATCCTTCTTTTGCCATTTGTGGACAATTACCTGGGACAAACAGATTTCTAAGGCCTAAAATCTGCCCATTGGCCCCATGGAGTCTTTCGAGGTATTGTTCAGACTCACTAGTTAATAGACTAAGGCTTCTCAGCTTTAGTCCTATAAAACTATCTCACTACTACACATTTGACAGCTCTACCTAGAAAATACTGAGTAGGATTTTAATGATGGATATTAAATGATTACATGTCCAGCTTCACACAAAATAACAACATTAACATCAATAAAAGAATACTTGTGGATTATGGCTGTGAGTAATGACTTCAGGGCTGGTGATCTTGACTTACACAATGGTATGGCAAATCATCTGTAAGGGACAAACACGCATGAGACTTCTGTCCAATCTCATGTCACTGAAATGCAGGAATATCACTGTGAAGGCCAGTGGATTTATTCAGATGTAAAACTAGTGAGTGAAGAAACAGTTTCCTCTAGATACAGTAATCATCATTAATTTTCAATATTCCTAAACACTTAATGCCTAGAAAACTTAGTACAATAGCTGCATGTTTAAGTATAATAAAATACTTCGTGTTTGCTATTTGTCTTTGTTCCTGCATGCTGTTTGTAAGGGGTTATGAAGGGTTAACTGCACAGTTAGGAGGCATGGAGATGCAGGGAAATACAGCCAGCTGTTGAATGAAGCATCAAGACATGAGCAGGACCATTACTTGAGGCAGTTTCCCTGCCTAAAACAACAGGAATCATCATCTACTGGATATTAATTTTTAACAGCAAGACCTTTGAAGTGACTTCAAAGACATCAGGTGATTAAAACAGATAGAGAAAGCAAAGGGAGAGGCTGACCCTGGGCCACAGGAGAGGCTGGGATACAGATTGGGATGGGATGGGGCTTGCAGACAGGAGCCTGGCCAGCTAACACCCTGGGCTAACACAACAGCCTCCCTCAAGGACTGCGCTATTGACTGCTTTCAGACAATCAGTACGTGCTGGTTTGTTTCACAGAGAAAAATGTTCCCAGCTGCTGATGGTCTCCACCTTGTGAGAGTGGCACCCCCTGATGTGCCCTGCTCCGAGGCTATGGGGTGAAGGAAGGATCCCGAGGCTCTCAGGAGCAGTAGCAGAGTGAACCAGGCTTGGGAGAGGTTGCTCATCTACAGGAACTGCATCTGGGGCTAACTGCAAGTTTTTGGTGAGGGTATATTGATAAAACTTTAGCTGAGAGCAAAAATATTCTTTGTGGTAAGTCCACAACATATTCTTCACATCCCCTAAAACTTATTCTAAGACATCTTTCCACAGAATATTCTTCACACGGAGTGGAAAGCAAGCAATCATTTCCTTCTATTTCAGAAAACAAAATTTAATGCAGCTGCACTATCGCAGTTGGCAATTACAGAAACATTGGAGATACAATTAAAGGAATTTTCTGAAGGTTTTATCTATTATCTCACAAACTCATGAAAAATCTTGTTATTAGCATAGCTGGCATTAGCAAGCTACACTTTTGAAAAAAGCAATGCTTAGAAATTTTAACTGCCCAAATTGGTACTCTGTTGTGGCTGGAATATCAATAAGGTGCAAAAAGTCTTTTGGAGCATCTAAAACTAAATCTAAATTAATTTCATTTAACTGACATGCCAACTAACTTATTTAATTAAAGGACCATCTACTATTTGGAGAGAAAAAGAAAGGACTATCTCATGCAGTTTGAGCACAATGCTATTAATTTCCAACCCAGAACAACAGCGTAAACTTTAAGTACTCATTTATTATTTGATTTTCCTCATTTTGCTTCATTTTGTGCTTGACTGTGTAAGGGAGCTGATTTTTTTTTTGGGGGGGGGGGGGTCTGCAGTCATTTTGTGGAACATCTTTGATGTTCTGTGGAGCAACAGCAGTTCACAGATCACAGGCTGAATAATGCTAAATTAAATCAGGAAACATTACATCTGTCAAAGTAAGACCCCAGAACAAACTTTGTACCCACAGAGATGGCTTACATAGACATATTCTGCAGAAGGTAGAACAAAGTTTTAAAATGCACAGTGCAGCTCGCACGTTAAACCCAAAGGTTACCATAAAGAAATAGTGTGTGTTCCTTGAGGATACTTCCTCAAGGAGGGCAGGCTGCCATGTGAGATGAATAGCGACAGCTCCATGTGCAGCAGCAGAAGCTTCTGGCTTCATGCATGAAGGGGAGAAGTGAGGCTTCCCACCTCCTCCATGCATAACGCCTTTCTGCCTCCTGTGTTGCATGCTGGGGACATGCCCAAAGCTGGGTGGGTTGCAGGCAGGAGTGGGAATGGGACACACCACATGGGGCTGCTGCACAAAAGTGCAGCTCCTTGAGCTTCAGCAGAGCCACAAAGATGCTGGAGGGCTGTGCAGCAGCCAGCTGTTTGCAAATGCCCAAAATCACAGTGCAACGAAAGAGAGATGGGGTCACAGGAGGGAGGCCTAAGTGCTAGTAGGGAAGTGGAAAGGCAGCTCCTTTACCCTTCCTGATAAACTAGGATCACTGAATAATTCAGCCCGGAAGGGACCTCAGGAGGTCCCCAGTCCAACCTCCTGCCCAAAGCAGGGCCAGCTGTGGTGTCAGGCCAGGTTGCTGAGGGCTTTATCCAGTTGGATCTTGAAAACCCCCAAGGTTGTAGTTGGCACAACCTTTCTGGGCAACCTACTCTGCAGCTGGGCTGTCCTCTTGGAGAAAAATTTTCTCCTTAGGTCTAGTCTGAACTTCTCTTGTTTCAGCTTATATCCTTTGTCCTTCTTAATTCACACGTGTTGCTGTGTATCTGCTAACCAGCAGTAACACCATTCTGCTTTGGCAAGCCAAACGAGGAAGGTTTGATAGTAACACTCACACTAAATCTTCCTTCATTAATCTGCGTGGGTAATAACTGCTTTGTGTCTCTAACCTGCTCCACAGAGCAACCATACCAGAGCGGGGAAGGAAACCCCTTTTCCACCTCTAACTGCTTTTTTGAGATGTAGAGAGTAGATTCCGGTTCAAAACCAGAGACAAAAAGTGAAATTGTTCTAGTAAAATAAGTGTCAAAATGATATTTAAAAAGTCATTCCAGTCAATCATGTTTGGCTGTTGTTTATGTTTACACTTATTTGAAAGCCAGTGTTCATCTTGAACTGGATGGACTAGAATTGCCACTTCCAGAATGACTGAATGCCGTGGTCAAGCTGCTTTGGAAAATTTTTCTAAATCTTTTCAAGTTCAAAAATTCACAGAAATAGCTCACCATGAAGGGGAAAAATGAAAATGAGAAATGAAATTAAAAAGTTTTCATTTCAGGGCACCGGTCTCTCCTTCCAAAAAAAATTCAGCTAAAAATCCTTGGCCAGGTATAGTCTGTGCAGTTCATATTCAGTCCAGTTACGATCTTTTTTTCTTTGAGGATAAAGTTAATTATCTTTAAAGAATTAGATTTTTTTTTTTAAGTTACCAAGGTACAAGTTAAGAAGGTTCACTTCTGCAATGATATATTGATAAAGATACAGGTGCATGGTAGTAGTTTAATAGCATGATAAACAACAAAACCAGACAAATAGTAAAACTGATAGATAAAAGCCAAAACTATTTTGATTTTGAGTATTTCTGGTCCTGTATATCTACTCAGTTCAATGTGCCTTAAAAAGTGTTATAAACAGAGAGGTGCTTACCAGTTTACAAAAATCTCTCTCTTCCAAAGGGTTTCCTATTGGTTGTCTTAAAGTGCATCCCCAGACTTGTGCTGCTTTAGTGAACCCTGGCTACAATATGCAGACCTACAACCAAAAGGAATTTGCTACAGAGAAGGAAAAAGTAAGCAAAGTTTCTGATTTTGAAATAAGAACCAGGCTGCTGGTCACGTTTATTGGTGTTAGTTCAGCTCTTCGCAAAGGCGTGTAGCACGTCGCCATGTAGTCAAGCTTAGCCTCTGGCTTACAGCAGGTATTTCAGCCGCTTGTTCAATTAGTGCGGCCACTCCCTCAGCATGGCTCAGCAAAAACCACCTTAAAAACTTGGGAACTACTAGCAGAGGCTTGGTGATTAATTTTACATCTTTTGTGCAAATGACAGAGAGGAGATGAGCTGTGACTTCCAGAGGCTGGAGGTGCTGGTGTCCCAGGGGAAGGTTACCAGCCCTAGCCCCTGTGTCGTCTCTCCCAGTGAGATGTCTGCACCCAGGCGCAGCTCAGCCCTCCTCACCACTCAGGTCTCAGTCTCTTCACCAGTTGTTAACAAGGGTACCTTGAATTTGGCCCACCTGGGAGCCATTCTGCAGAGGAATCTGCCTCTGTCTGTGGCCAGCGAGAGAACACGTGGCTGATGAAGGCATACAATGAGACCCTTCCTGACTCTGCAGAAGACATCTATGTCTTTCACCATCCTTTCTGGGTGGTTTGTCCAGGAGCCCCCGGTCACCCTGCTCGCTTCCAGGGGAAGCACCAGCAGCCTGCCTCCTCCCTACAGCACGGCATTCGCTTTGCTCTCAGTGCCAGGAGAAGCAGCCACATGGACCCCTGGCATTTGTCAGCCCGTTTTCCCATCCCGGCAGAAAATTGTGAGGAAAAAAAAATGAAAGAGCAGAGTGGAATTAATCCTACAAATGTTTAGCAATGTTGCTTAAAAAAGAAACAGATAAAGAATTACCCTTTTATTGACACGGTAGTTTTCTTAAAGCAAAATCAAACACGCTAATTTAAGAGCACCACTGAAACTAACACAATGATTGCGGAACAAGTCACGTACAAAGCTTCTTAGTTAAAATTTCAAAAAGCCAAAGATATCTATTCAGAGCTGTACTGCTGTAAGTGCTGTAAATTACAATGACTAATGTTAAAAGACATTTACACAGCACAGTTGGTCCCATCTTTCTCGCAAGCCTATAAAGTTAGACCCAGCCTATTCAAATGCACCTAGTTGTAAGTTATAGAAGTAGTTGAGCCAAATGATGAAGCAGCAGAAACTTATTCAGCACTCTGTCCTGAAGGGTATAATGCATACAACTAAGAAAATTAAAAACAAAATTAAGGGGCAATTTAGGATCTCTTACCGGTTAGATGGGAAGGAAACGAGACTGCAACAGCCAGCTGTACAGAGGGCACAGCAGAGGCATGGTGACTTGTCCCCAGCAAGATGCAGACAAGTAAATGGAAGTGGTTTTTTTATTTTTCTTTTTGCCATGGGATTACTATGTACAGGGAAGAGCAAAAATGTGCCAGAAACCAGATCAGCAAAAGTACCACCTGCACAACACTCATTTTATTCACATTGATCCAAATTTTTAAGCCTCAAAAGCCAGCCTGGTTTCTGTCTGACTGGGAAGTCACTGGAGCCCAGTCAGCTGTCAACATTACAGTTCTGCTTTTAGTCAGCCCTGCGGGGCCTGGATCTTGCTGGCAGAGAGAGAATCATCGTCTCTCTCACATCTATGCCTTTAAAGTTTCTCAGTTAGGCTTTTCTCCATTTATTGCACTCGAGGTACCTGGTCCATCTGTGTCTGGTCTGTGTGTGTCCCTGGCTGATGCAGAAGATTCGCACAAAGCTGAGGGAGAACCAGTAGCTCCTCAAAATTACCCCTGTAGGAGCACCACTGTTGAATCTGAGCCATCAGGTAGCAAAACTATTTTAGTTAAAAACTATTTTTTATTTAGGACAAAAAAAGAGGTGCCTGTTGATTGAAGCATTTATTTAGAGGAAGAAGGAATCCTGCTTTTTGGTCTTTGCGTCCAGCTCTGCTTCTTTACTTTAGCTCAGAGGACAAATGGAAGATACAAAAACACAGTTGCATGGCTTGTTTAGAAATCGAATCTTAGCTGGCTACATAAGAAACCCATGGAAGAACTGCTGAATCTTAATCTCCCAAGTGCTAGTCCAGTTCTTCATTTAAAAATATTGCCCATCCTGAAAATCAGGACTTGGAACTACCCTCTCTTGGGTGTAAACCAGCATGGAAATTGCCTCAGTGTTATTTAGATGTAGCAGCTGTAGGCTCTAGTATTAGCTAGAAGTAATGAATACATTATTAAATGTGTTTTACGGCAAGCAGAACCCATTCATTCACACTATTATTTTATGATTCACCTGTAGTTTTTCATCTATATAGGGAGTATGCATAATGTACATGAAAAAATACACCAAAAAGGTATTTGAAAAAGTCTGTCATCAGGTTCCTCTCTTCTATACCCTTTCTTCTGATGATCATCCTTTTATGCCTGCATCATCATCATACTGAAAGCAAATTAATTATATGTTTCCTAAGTATCATTTCATATAATTGATTAGTAGCTAAAGTAAACCTCAAAGAACTCTCCGTTCTTAATTTTGGAAGTCAGTAAGGAACAATCTGCAAAACCAGGGCTGTTTATTAATATGCCCTTTATTCTGAGGCATTTCAGTACCTTGTCAGGTCAAATGCAGAAATATATTCTTTTTTTTATTAATACTATAAATATTATATATATACATATATCAAGGGATATAATCAGTTATCATATGAAGACTGCTATCAAACCAATACATTGGTACTGAACCTCAGAAGCCGTGGATGGCTTAAATGCCATTTTTGTCGCCTCTTCTATGGTTGTGTCTATACTTTGGCAAACGCAAAAGAATGAAGATATCTGAGCAGGCTTTGAACTATGGCACTTCAGATACTTTAGCAATCTTATTATAACTGAAAAATTGGCTGTTGCTTGAACATGTCTCTGGGGTATCGTTATGTAGTGATGCTGTTGCTATGCTGTACCATTAAACGCATGGGTAGCAGTGTGGGGAGGAAAGGAATTTCTTTTGGGAAATAAGGAAAAAACCAAAGACCAGGTCTTCTTATCATCGTTGCATGAGTGAAATTTTTATCAGATGAGGAACACTGCAGACCAGACTTGCTTGAGACTTCTCAGAAGTACTTGCAGGAGTAGAGCTACTAACTCACCATACTGATAAGGTCAGATTCCTTTTCTTATTTTCCACGGGTGAAGTGACAAATCACACTGCTGGTCCCTTCTCCTGCCTCCTGTCACAGCAGTCTGTGGCCACCCGAGAAGGGACTTCAGAAATATCAGTGGGGGGAGAGTTCTTTGCTTTTTCCCTTTCTGTGATATTCAGGAAGATGTTTCAGTTTTGCAAACTGTCCACCTGCCAGTAACAGAAATCTCACTGAGACCTGGTGTGGTCATTCGTCAACAACAAGAGAAAAGATTTTGCGATTGGGTTTTCTATTTAACCTGACGGTGCATGAGCCAGTATAGGATGCAGGTCTTCTACCTCTGGATTTGAGCTCCACACTTGAAATAAATAAACAGAAACAATTATGGGGAGGATAGGGGAGATACCTATAGAGTTTTTGGACAGGAGTTCATCCAGTTGTTGGGAACCATTAAAAACACCAAGGTGAGGTTCTCCCTCCACCATGTGCTGAGCACACTGAGCACTGTGCCGGCACAGCCGCTGCCTCACCTTGGTGGTGCTCGGTGTGGGCAAACTCAGCCCTCTGTTCACCTAAATGACAGATGGTTGTGGCTTTTGTAATTTTCTGAGATTTGTGTTAAAGACCACAGACACCAGTAAGCATGGTGCTCTGTGTGAAATGCTAGCCTGGGTCTTACAATGTTGTTAGCTGTCACCTTATTTTGTTTGTCACTTCAAAGCCCTGCGAATTTGGCTTGCCCCTGGCAGGGAATTAAAATATGCCAATGTACATTTTGGCAGCCTCGGGCACTTGAAGGGACTGATACATCTCTTTTCTCTTCTCTGATTCTTTTTCCCATTTCATTAAAGATTTATAGGCATGTGTTCAAGTGTTATGATATAAATGCTTTGACCCACATTTCCTCTCACATTAAAACAATTTCTAAAGAGTTCAAGGGCATAATGGCTCTTGCTTCTCAAGTAAGAGGAAAAAAGTATTCAATTACTTGTGAAAGAAGATGCTAAAATATGCTTCACAGTGTACTTCTTAAAACCTGAGGTAGCTAAAGTTTGCAAGGTCATGTATTTTGTGTTTCCTATAATTTTGGAACCCAAGGCAGCAGTGGTAATGAAGTTATTTAAAATTCAAAGGAAGAAGATTTATTAATTAATAAAAGCCATTTGATCTTGGGGAAGGGAAAATTAAAATTTATTTAGAAAAAGAGAAACCAATACATTATTCCTGTTCTTATATATTTATTTTTTATTTAATTTATTTTTCAGACTTTCTAAGGCTTGCCATCTAAAGATGCCTGACGTTCTTCTGAAAATAAGCTCTCCAAGTTGTCCATGTGACCAAAACTCAGTATGTTATTCCCTAGAAAGATACCCTCTCTGAAGAGCAGACTCAGGTTGTGAACCCTGGGACCCTCGTTATATGACTGAAGGCACCCTTTCCAAAATCATGTAAGTAATTTGCAGGTTTTACAGATTTGAAAACTATTCATCTCTCTGCCTTAAAAATCAGTAAGAGGTGAGCACAATAAGTCCTTTCAAGATATGCTTGTCTGCAAAATAAATTCCCTTTAAATAATTTTTAGTATTTTGCTTCAAAACTGAGCATGGGAGATTTATAATATCTGCTGTTGTTTATTTCTTCTGTTGGTCCTAGGTCAGTGAAAGCAGCTGTGTGTCGGACCTTATGCAAGTGTATATCCAAGTGTAATGCTCACTCTTTTTGATGAGGTTTAGTAGTGCTTGCTCAAGGAAATGCAAATTAAGGAAATGTTGATTGAATTCAGGCTGTCAACTATCAACTTCATTTACTATTAATCTCTCCAGGTCATGAGATTAACATTTTTATAAATAATTGATCTGAAAATAATTAAAATTATTGGCTTGTGAACTGAATAAAACATTGCCTGTTAACCTAAAGATTAGAGACTGTAAATTTTTATCTACTGAGAAAGTAATCTGTTTTGAATTGTAGATCATTGTTGAATATATTTGACATCTTTAGAGCTGATCAAGATATGTATACATATGTGTGTATGTATGTATATATGTGTATATATATAACACCTTCAAAATATCAGCTCTGTAACAGGTGACACTCCTCAGGAAAAACACATTTCAGTATAGATTATGTTTTAAAAATCCCACAGAGGGGTGAATGAAATAATGCGATAAATGGGGGGCTAAACACAAGTCTGTGAAAAGTGGGTGTGAAGACCAGTGTAAAAGGTGCAAACTTGACTCCACGGGTTTTCAGCAGAGAGCTAAAATAACATGTAGTGCAGAAGTCCCGGTAGAAGAAAAAGTATGAACACGTACGAGACATAAAGGTGCCCTCTGGTTTACTCTTGTTTTCATTGCTTTTTTCTCTCTGGCCCTGTGTGTGGGGTGAGTGGGAAAAAAGGACAAAAATGCTCTTGGCTAAACTTTCAATTTGTTTATAATCTCCTAAAGGTTCAATACAGTTTTATTGCTTTAATTCTGCACCATAAGGAAATTAAGTTTTAAAAAAGCTAGTTTGTGGAACATCCATTCTTGAAATGTGCAGACGGAGGCACACTTCTCCCTCGCAGCTTATGTCTTCCGAGCAAGCAAGGATGCTCTTTTAGATCTGTGATTTGTGATCCTGTCTCTGCCTAGTTATTTGAAGCACCCAAGGGTGATGGCATGGTCCCTTAGCCAACGGCAAAGAGGCTCTGCTGTGAGTTACTTGGCTGAGAAGAGATTATATACAGTGGCATTTCTCCAGAATATTCCCCCTGCCACTAAGAATCTGCAGTGCAGGGACCGTCTGAGCCAGAGATGGTCAGATGTCAGTGAAATAACTAAAACTCAGCAATATACTTATTCAAGTGCCAGGTAACCAGTGACAGATGTTGTCCTTCTAAAGGGTTTTTATGTGGGGCGTGAGAACAAAATCTGCTGACAAACAGGTTTCTGATCTTCCCAAATCTTTTTTCCTCTAGCTCCTTGTATGTTCTTCCAAAAGCCCTTGCCCTTCTCAAAAGAGGAAGATACGAATCTTGAGGTTTTCATAACACCTTTATAGCACTTCTCTGGCTGACAGGCTTCCTGATGGCTTATATTGATCGCTGTAATGCTTTTAATTAGAGAAAACATCATGAGGAGTTTCCGAGAGCACCCTGACCCCTTGCCCTGGCTGTATCATTGACTTGTCCACTTAAAGACCGAGTCATCAGCTTCACTTGGATGCAGGCAACCATGGACTTCAACACAGCTGTACCAAACTGTAAGAGCTGACTGTCTCTCACCTTGGAAAGCACTGAGATATTTTTCATTTTGAGGAGCAAGTTGAACAGAACAGTTGAGAAGACCATGGCTGATGGGTTTGAAACTGACCATTGCACACGAAGAGTAATGGTTAATTTTTTTTGTGTTGACTATGTACCGACATATATAGTCACCATATAGTGCTCCAAGTACCACTAGCCACTACTCCAAGATAAAAAAATAGCTGGGTATCTCAAATACAGTTTGAAAGTTGTTGGGTTTTGAGATACGTAGGGAATGGCTGTTTATTGTATATAAAGATCTGCAACATCAAAAGTGACAATTTTACAGGCCCTTAATAGAAGCAAGATTTTCAGTTAGTACGTGCTTGTACTAAATGGGACCCAGTTTACACTCCTGGAAATGGAGTCTCCAAGTCACCCCTACTATTGGTAAATTCAAGGCGGTGGAACTGGATGGAAGTATAAGGAGGAGACACCCATGTCTGCACCCACAGCTGCTCTGGTGTGCGAGAGCCGCACAGCCTTGAGCTCCCCATCTGCTGAAGGGGACAACAGCTCAACTCAGCAATGAGGACTTCTTTAAGATTCAAGTAATTCTGCCATACTTCACTCTAATTATTCTAGTTTTCAACAATGTTTTTTCAAAAATTGGCACCTTTTAACTTTCAGTAGTGAATGGCATGCAAGAGCTTTGCTGACAGAAATCCCCAACTCATACAGCCTTCAGTCTTGTCTTCATTTGGCTGTAGGCATAGCTACCTACTCAATCCAATTGATACGTCCAGAAAATTTCCCTGCTTATTGCAGGAGAGTTGGACTAGATGACCTCTAAAGGTCCCTTCCAACCCAAACTATTCTATGAAAATCTAGGGGTTTGGGGTTTTTTTTAATATTTACCTAGTGATGCTGAAATGCTGAAGACAGAGTTGCTGGCAGGCTAAATTTAGGTTGGACCTAAGAGAGGAAAACAGGAAGGAAAGGAGAAGAGATGGGAATTATAATGACTCCTTGTGTGTGGGAACTGAAAAAAGGCTTGAACTCAATTAACTGAGATGAATTTTACTTATATTACTATGTAAGTAGAAGTTCCTGTACAAGTAGGAGCCTCAGTATTATGCATACAGGTGCATGCATGCGCGCCTGCATACATACCACCACAGCCCCAACCATCAGAGTTTTCATACATAGTAACTGAGTGACCACCTCACTGTTTTATAACCTTTGTCTTTTTAACTTTTCACTTTCTCTCTTCCTCTTCATTACCTTCCTCCATTAAGTCTAAATATAGACCATAAGCTGTTCAGAAAGGCTATATTTCCTACTGTTTTTTCAAAGGCACCGAGCAAATATTCAGGATTCAAAATCAATTTCTCATTAGCCATTCAGTAGTAGCATGCACTCATGCATGGAGTTGTCTAAGCTAATTCTCTCAAGCGATGTGATGGAAGTGATTTTTTCCAATAGCATTTACAAGGCAAGAGGTAGGCAAACAGATTTCTGAAGGATGTTTCATGTAAGTAGGAAAGAGAAAATTAAGGTGGAGATGGAAGGAGGACACAGAAAAGATTATTGAACCCAACCTCACTAGCAAGGCAGAATTAACAGGAAGGCAAACAAATCTGAAATGTCACAGCAAGGAAGTGACACAAGGCTCTGAAAGTAAACACAGGATGACCTTACTCTGTTTAATTTTTGATGCAGCTTATTGCTACCTATATTTTATTCCAGAAATTTTACATTAAAGTGATGTCAGCTTTGGTCTTTTCTCTGTTGTTTGGGTGGACACTTGGTCCTGTAGAAAGTGAAGCAGTTCTGCAAACAGTGATGCTGCCACAAAGCAGCTTTGAGAACTCAATTGACAACACATTTCTGTGTTTTGAAAGAAAATGTTCTAAATTTTGAAATGAAATCTGTTAATAACACTACGAGCCAGTGAAAACAAGAACACATGAATGAGCTGAGCTTTAAAAGAAACATTTTATTTGGTAAAAAATAAAAGTAATAAATTATTTCAAGACAATTTTTGGTTTGTAACTGTACATACAGAGTATATCCATAACATAGTTGCTATGTAATCCAGGAATTCCAGCTGAGAAAAGGATTTACATATCAAGTTACAATTTTAAATGAAACCAGCAGAGTCTTCTACATCTGTCAGTACTGAAACCAACTTGATGGAATTCCTTTCCAACCCTCCCACCCCCCCAAATTACCCAGTAATATCTATTCTGGGTCTTGTGTGTTTGTAGCACCCCTCATGCTTCTTTTGCATCACCTTGATCAGTGTTTCTCATCTTTTTTTAATCAAAGAGCACCTGATTTTTTTTTTTTTTTTTCCTGCAGCATTGGTATACCAGCTTTTATTTTCAACTGGGAAAAAGTACATTATGAATGTTCACTTATGACTTTATCTTCTGATTTTATTTGCTTCCTTTGCTGTATGTGGAAATATGCACAAATGCTTTTCTGTCTTGTCTGACTGTTTTTTCAGTCATCTGAATTCACTTCCATGTTGTCACCTTTGAAATCTTATGGATCACCAGCGATCCACAGACCCTGCACTAAGGACTATTGATCTAAACCCTGAAACCAGGATAACGACATTTTAACACCAGCATATGTGACACTGGGAAGACACATGCCAGACATGGTGTTGAAACGTGGTATCGCCATAGGTCAAAATTAGACATGGCCCAAAGAAAAGAATGAAACTATATATTCAACAGTCTTCCAAAATAAATCAGCTAGGACTACACTGAGATTTTTTACACCAAAATCTAACAAACATGTGTGCTTGGTGTTACGCTTTATCCTGGGACTGCCTAGTTTAAAAAGCTAATAGTGTTTAATGCCTTGTTGGATTGGTTCTTCAGAGTATTGTTCAAGGGTTTGGGAAGCCGTAGACAATCAGTCTGAATTTTGAGCACGTTGATTGCTAAATGAGGCAAGAACAAACAGTGTACAACAGACATTTAAGACGCCTGTGTGTGAATGCTAATAAACGAGTTGCGCTAATTTCTCAAGCACAGTAAGATATTGCCACTGGTGCGCAGTCTTTAAAATATTTCTACTGTCTGCTTTGGAGAGAAAAGAAGCAATTTTTTTCTCCCAGCTGTATTTACATATGGATGCAACACTATCAAAATAAGCATGCTTCATGGGCCTTCTATCAGAAGTGATTATTTTTCCCCCGATTATCTTTTGCACTTACTTATCTGTGGAATTTTTAGTTAGTATAACACAGGTGGTGGGAGAAAGATGCATGGTCTTCATAGCAGCTTCTTCTGAAGAGACACCCAGTCATTTTTAGTAAACCAGATTCTCTTCCAGAAATATGCAAAGATTTTTGAGACATACAAAGACTCATTTGGCAATCTAGCACCCTATATCCCCCTGGCTTTTCAGAAATAGGACTTGACCACTTTTTAAAGTGTTACATATATGAAAATTGCTTTTACATACTGACCTGGGGGGGACCATTCTAAGCAAGGAGATTAAGGGGATTAAAATTTAACTAGTCAACATCACTAAAGCAGAAATCTGCATTATTAGCTTTGCTTGACAGCAAAGCAGCTCTGTTCTGAGCTGCCCAAGAGCAAATGTTTTCTTGCATCCTGTTTCTCAATACAGAAAACAGATCTCAGAACATGCAACATGTCTTTGGCATCACGTCAAAAAGTGAACTCGTGGTTTTGAGTTGAAAAGAATGAGAAATTTCAGATCCTACAGAAAGGTACCATGACATCTGCAAGCACCTGTATGAAATACAAGAATGAAATGGCAAGAGAGCCTTTTGAGCACTGCAGTCTCCTCTCTTGTCACCGGGGTGCTAATGGAGTATGTACTCATGCAAGCAAAGACAGAATTGCAGTAACGTCTCAATTACCTGTGAACTACTGCAGCTTTATGTGGCTCCAACTCTCCTGACTTAAGTGAAAACAAACTAAAAAAAACCCCAAATACTGTACCGTGCAGTACAATATTGATATGGGGAATAAATGACAATAAGTACCATGGTAACCTTACTGATCTCTCTGCATTACACAGCTGCAAAGCTACTTGTTGGTTGTACAGCTTATCCCATGTAATGCTACAAATGAAAAGAATATATATTTATCGTACAGCTTAGTGGAGCCATTTTAAATTTTATTTCTACATTGCCTTGCAAGAGATTTTGGTATTATTTTTCTCATGACTTCTTTTATAAACCACAATATTTCCTAATACATTTCAGAAAGCTGAAAAATGAACGTTTTTTCTCTGAATAGTAAGTTTTCACCTATCAATGCACAAACATGTATTACCTGATAAGCTTTTTGATTCTCTCAAGGTTTGTAACAAATAACTACTACCCTTATGTATTAGACAGCTGGAAATTTAATTTTTGTTGATTTTTAACCTTTCTTTACATCTAGTTCACGTTTGTTAGCACGAATAAAGAGTGCAGTGCAAGCTCATTAATAAGAGAACAACCAACATTTTGCAATCTGAGAGGCGGTAAAAACTGTTTATTACAAGGCTGAAGAAATGAAGCAATTTATTCACTGGGTATTATGACCGTATGTAGGGGTGGTTTATTTACGACATGAATTGAATGGGCACTGTGTGAGGAGCCTGTATCTCCTGCCTGCATCGTCCTCCGCTGCCAGTGGTGCTCCAGAGGGCCGTGCTCAGCGTTGCACAATTTCGATCAGCTTTTGCACAGCCACCCTCCTAGGTCTATTATGGTGCTAATGGTGTTTTATTTAATGTGGAAATGACACGTCATTTTTTATGGGTTTCACAACTCCCAAGCCATTTGGCCAGACGACCATCATGCACAGCAACTGCTATTACCACACAGCCTTACAAAACTGGGAGTGCATTGGGTGTGTGCGGGGTGTAACAAACTTGCAATGTGCAGAGCACATTTAGGACATACTAGACGCCATGCATCCCCTTGGAAAAGCAGAAACATCAGGACAAGCTTTGGGAAAAAGGAAGTTCAAAACCACAAACTCTATTTTTCCCTCCAAAAATGTGCATATCCATTTTCTTTGCTGACGCAAAGAGCAGGCTGGGGTGTTTTTTTCATATTTTTCCTTTTTATTTTGTGAAACAGCTAGGTTCCCCCACAGCCACAATGCAAATCAAACAGGACTGTGTCAGCATCGTTTTCCCACCTTTAACACCCAGTTCTGGAAGGAACAAAGTAACAGTGGGTCCTTGCACCACCTGTGGAGCTCCCCAGTGTGCTCCCCCACCTTCAAAGCCCCAGCTGCAGGCAGGGCATGGCGCTGCTGCTCCCGTGGTGTCAGAGCCTCACGCTCCCCAAGCAGCATTCGCTCTTGCAGCATTTATAAAACAGTCGTGTCAGTACATTAAATGTCTGATCCTACTTCCACTGAAGTCCATGGTGGTCTTTTGCATTCATTTCAATTAATCTCAGATCAGGCCTTAATGCAGCACCATTCCTATGCGGGGTGTCTGAGGAGAGATCTGAAAATGAAAAAAAAGCTAGTTCCACTGTGATTTTTTTTTGCGTTATTAAGCCTATGAGCAGGCTCTTCACTGAGGGGTCTTAGTATATATCTATAAACAGATGACTTAGTAAACCTCTCTCTTCTCAGGACTCTCTAATTAGCAATCTACTTTGAAAAATACATATTTCCAAAATGTATCAAAATAGATATCCCAAAGTTTACTACAAAATGGAAAGCATCACCACTTCAAAACTTGCCCCAAGACCCTTGTTCTCCCTCTCTCATTTCCTTCCCAAATATAGTACTGCCTACAGGTGTATGTCAGAGCTCGTAAGAGTACAAGGGAAAACCAAAGATCCTCCTAAAAACTACTCACACCCTTTTTAGCACCACCTGCATCTTGGTTAAGTTCCTTTGCTGTACTGTTAATTCAGGCACCGTCCTGAATAACTGCCCTGCTAAAAATATTAAGAGTTATAAAAAGTACAGGACTGCTTTGCTTTTGGCTGCGTAGCTGTGGAAGTATCTTGTGCCTATATTGAAAATATGCCTGGAGCACTAAGGAGACACTCCCTTGCCTTGGGTCTGAAAATGCTACCTCTGCCGGGACAGACTATTTCAGTATAAATGTTCATTTGGGAAAAATACCAATGATGGTATTTCAGCAAGGAGTGAACAAAGTGACCAGTGATCATCAAGAAATCCGTAAAATCTCTTCCATGGTCACATGTAAAGGGAGACTTAAACTTTCAGCGGAGGATTGAGATGCAAGACTTTGCCACTCCCATAAATAAATACCATCCCCACAGTGAAACAGTTATTGCTATGATCCATCAACCTAATGAGGTTGCCTGAGAAACAGTTTGAACAAAAAGCTGACACTGCTCCACTGAAATCACTGACAGCTATGGTGAGTTCACAGAAGCTACAGCAGGTTCTCAGAGAGAAATAGATTTCCATATAAAATCTCTTCTCAGGGCCACAGGCAGAAGAGACAAATGAACTTGATCTAGCAGTGCGTGAAATGCCTTTCTAGTGTTTCTTTCTAAGGAATAAAGCCAAGACCTTCCTAGTGGGACTCCTCCATATAATGCTGTAGGACCTTCCAGATCTAAGAATGGTCTCCTAAAACATGCTTCTGAAACATTAAGACCCTTTATAAGGATTATATGCTTTCTCCACTGAATTTTCCTAAATTTCTGAATTTGGAAAATACTGCTGTAGAGCATCTTGCAGCTAAATGGTTATGGCATTCTCCTAAGAAACAAACTCCACATCCAGGAGGGCATGAGACAGCTCAATGTTCTGGCTGCACATTGCAGATAGGAAGTAGATGCCATGCTGCTCCCCAACCACCCTGCCTGAGTTTTTTGTAAACACTAACCTGGCATAAGCACTTAGGAAATTTTTTACAACGGAGAGGCTTGGACGAACATCCCTTAGATTGTGTTCCTTAGACTGTAGTTAGGTACCTAAATACCTTCATTAAGGTTAAATACTCCTACTATCCCCCTTCACTGATACTTTCTTTGGCTTAGGAGACGTGCCTTATTGTTTGATGTGGTAACTTTTGCAAATCTCTCCTGGCCTTCTAATACTCATCCTGACATAAGGCAGCATTGCAGGGTTGAGCTTGCAATCTCCCTCACACGCCTAGTCTAAGCACGTGCAACCTTATTTAAAACAAACAAGGTTATTGAAGCCAGAGTTGCAAATATATCTGGCAACATTTAGAACAGACTGTGACATGTGAGACTCAAAAACTTACCTGAGAAATGGAAGTCCACAGACAATTTGTTTTTTAAACACCAAATAGAAAAATGTAACAAAAAGTTATTTTTAGAATACATTACAGAATACTGGCATATTATACAAATGTAATTAATCCACTGAAATTTAAACTCGTAAGTTATTTTCAAGGCACCTTATTTTATAAATAGCTTTTTTAATGTTCATCCTACATTCACACTAGTTTAACCATGTAAACAAGTCTGTGAAAGCTCAGATTAAGGTCACTTTAAGATCTGTGTGCCAAATACTTCAGAAAAATATCATATTACATGGAAAATTCAATAAAGCAAGACAGATCCATCTGCTGCCCAAACAATTCAATAGATGCAATGGAGTAAATTATTAACAAGATGAAGCCTAAAAGAGGTTTTCAAAAATTAGTTTAAAGATACGTAACATGCAATGCATTAACATTTGTGTTTATCATTTGAAAGTGTACATAAATGCTGAAAAAATGCAAGCCACTCTTCCTAGTGCTATCCTATTTTTAAAGGGCAAATATTTGGAAACAGTATTATTTGAAGTTTAAAAACATTCTCCATCTTTTTTTCACCACAGTTAATCTTACAATATGCTAGTACATACTTTCTTCACAAGGAAAATGTATAAAATTAATCTTACAATATAAACATTATAAACAACCCTTGAGACATCTTCTGGACACAGACTTTCTTAAGTATACTTAAGTATAACAATTCTAGGATGACTCTGTAAAAATATGTGCATTCATTCCAATGTCCTAGACCCAAGAAGAAACCCAAGTAAGCTCTACAATTGTCTGTCAGTCTTGTCCAGTTAAGATTATGTCCAGCTTTGCTACTCTTGCCGTATTTCAACATAATCAACAAAAGTTCTACTTGCTTTTATGTAGGAAGTTCCCAAACTTTTGCATAAATCCTCTCAGCTTGTTATCATTAGGCTGCAACGGATGGTAAGGAGTTGAGTTGTAGCTGACCATGTGATTACTCCTGCCATAATTATTCACTAAGGTCTTGCTTTTGATATCCGAGAGACGTGAACTGCTGTTGGGTGCATTTCCTGCAGGTTGGCCAGCATTTTCCATCTTGCAGAACGGCTCAAAGCGGCTATAAACACGCCTTTCACTCAAACGAGGTCTTAGCTCCTCTTGGCGTTTTGAGCTTGCCAGCTGTGGTGTCATTGAACTTGCTCTTTGAAGAGCAGAAACAGGGGCACTTTCAGGAGCAGTATTTGTGGTGATTTCCTTTACGTCTTGATACTGAATCTGTTCGGTATTAAATCTTGGGGTAGATGCATCTCCTGCAGTTTCTATGAACTTACTTTCAAGGGGGCAAAAGAGAGGACACTTTTTGTTGCTTTCATCAGATGGAGGTTTTTGAGGTCTTGGTGACTTTGGAGACTTTGGAGACTTTTTTGGACTCCCAGTGACATCTTCTTTACTTCTATTCAAGCTTCCTTGAGAATTTGATGGTGTGTTTCTCTTCCTCCTTGGGGAAGAGTCTGTCTTATTCTCAGACATCTTTGGTTTTTGATTCTCTTCCTCAGAAACCAACGTGTCAGAACTACTACACATTCTGTAAAAGGCAGGACCTTTGTTTTTTGACAAGTTTTCCTTCTTGTCTGGTGTCAGATTAAGAAGTGACCGCAATTTCTGGGACCCTTTCTTAAGAAAACTTGGGGAATTCTTACTTTCTTTCTTTGATGTGCAATCCTTACAAGACTCCTCTTTGCTAGCTTCAGTGAGAACAGCCATAGAGATTGCCTTGCTAGCAGTTGGGCTCTTTAGCTCTCCTTTAAGGTTCTTTTCGTCCTGTGGCAAGTGGTTGGTCACACTGTGCAAACTTTTAGAGCTCTTCAGTGTGTCTTCTGGAAGTTTTGGACTAACTGGCTGCTTAAGTCTATGCCTAGTCAATGTGCTGTAAACATAACTGGATGCATTTTTGTTGGCACCAGGGTCTAATATGGACTTTGAATTAAACATTGGAAAACTTCTCCTTTTTAGCATATTTTCATTTTGAAGGTTCTTCAAATTTTCTGCATGTTTGTCTGCACACAGTGTTGTGTACAAGTAGAGAGTTGAGTCACCTGTTGGGTTTGAATTTACACTAGGTTTTGTGTTGTCTGCAATATGAATTCTGTGGTTTTTTCGTGTATCTGATTTAAGTGGGACGTTTGGGCTAAGCTCATCTGAGACATTTTCTGTTCCATTTTCTACACTTGGAGCATGATTAGATGTCCCTTTAGGTGTTGCACTTCCCTCTGACCCAATTATAGTGGAGTTTGAAGAACTTGCACAGCTGCTCACTTCCTGCTGTTCAGGTAAAGTTGGCTGAAACACCAATGATGATCGCAAGCGAGAATGAGAATATAGCGCATGAGCTTTAATATTTTCAGCTGTGTCATAGCCATCATATCTGTCACCCAAGGCCGACCCATTAGACTCTACTGGATAATCTGACTGATCATTCAAATATGATTTAATTCGCCAGTTACGTAGGAATGATTTTGTTGTGTGTTCAAGGGTTGGCATCCTTTGCTGCAGATGGCGGATATGATTGTCTGTCCCATTAAAAGACCTCCGTACAATTGAATTTCTTTCTGCAAGATTTACCTTTGGTCGTGAAAACTGATCAGCAAAACTTTGCTGGGGTATATTGTAGTTATTTGCATATCCTCCTCGTAATGAAGAAACAATACTAAGGCTATCAGATGGCATTTTCCAAGTATTTGATGGATTGTTGGCTCTATTAATAGCTCTGTTGAGCAATAGGTAAGGTGTCCTTTCTGGCTTCTCCCCAGCATAACTATGTCTCTTCCAGTGATCATTTTTTTCACTAGGTTGATACTGCTGGATTGGATTTTGCATATTAAAACCCGGATGAAATGGTTGTTTATTATAGGCTTGATTTCTCAAGCCATATTTATCTATTTCATTTACTGCATATCTTCCACAAGTTTTCCAACAAACAGGATCTATCACATGAACCTTGTCTTGCCTTCCGAAAAGGTTTCTTTGGCTAGAAACTGAAGCCAGGGAAGACACTGAGTGTTGGTATGTATCATTATCCCAGAGTGTCCTGCGACTGTTTACGCGCACTAATTCTGGGGCAAATGAACTAGGAACAGAAGAACGGGCGTACAGTGTCCTGAATTCTTCATCAAAGGATTCAACCAGCTGTCCTGTGATAACCTGAACCATACTGAGGTTGGTTTTTTCAAATGACCACATAAAGCTGAAAGAAGAACAAATGACCATTAGAAATGGTTCTTTTGAACAAAAGTATTACACTGGTCCTTCTTGATAAGAAAGCTTTCACACAAACCTGGGTTTTGTACAAATACTTTCTAAATAAATAAATAGTGGGCATGATTAATGGAATTTGGATTTGGAAGGTCTAATCTAATACCAGTTGAAGGCAGCTG
>NW_009259686.1:2382631-2387232 GCF_000687185.1 Egretta garzetta | reverse complement strand
TTAATTGCCCTTATAAAAAGTGGATATTGCAAAAAAGTATTCACAAATGTGCAACAGTGGAGCACAAATACCTAATGGAGCAAAATTATCTCCACAAAGACTAAGCCAGGATTGACTAGACCCACTGTATTTACTTGTGAGTCAGAGAATGTTAATATGTGGTTATGATGTAAAAAAAATACATTTGAAATAATATGCAGAACTGCTTCAACAGTTCTGAATGTACTTCACTAAACACATTTTCAAAAAGATGCACCTCAGAATTGTTAAAAAGTTTACATTTTCTGCTATGCACACCAGACTGGATATGAACATTCCTTTTAACTGCAATGATGATATTCCAATTAAAGAAGTTTTCCTCTTTTCTATTGTACTTAGAAAGGCCGAACACATGCTCAAATCTAAGTAGCTATAGCTACTTTACAGCTGCAAAATGAGATAAAATACATTAACATGTACATTAAGGATTTTTCAACAAGCCTAATATCATGGTGTCAAAAGCACGCAATTTGTAGATTACAACACAGAAAAAAACTGTTTTGCAATCCTATTTTCATGAAAAAAAAGTGAAAAAATTACATTAAATTGATTAACTTATTTTATTTGCATTTGTCTTCTGTATGTTAGAAAATAGATTTGTTGTATTCACATAAATAGCTTGCTGATTTGTTTTGTTAGTTTTGTATTTTTCAGGACATAATAGTGTGCCGAAATTAAATCAGATCATGCTCCATAAGCTTTTTCTATTCATTTTCACAATTAAGAATAATATATTTTGTAATATTTGGAAAAAAAACTAAACTGAGTTCAGAGAGCAAGAATTCAGAAAGACTCATCTATCCTGCTATAGATCACAAGATTCTTTCACAAAGCAAGCTTAATTTCTACAGAAATTGATGATTCCAGCCCCTGTGGTGCTAGGTCTTAAAGCAGTGTTATTTTTCAAAATAAAATGAGAAAAACTATCACATTCTCACAGAGTCTAACACTGTGTGTAGATGTCAAAGCAGGCAGGCTCTCCCTGGACTCTCTTACACTGATTCATTTATGAACTTGTCACTTACCTCACCACCATTTATATACATCAGTCTGTATTTGGGGCTGGCCAAGTCTCAGAGGAAACAAAAAGCCAGATTTTTGAAAGCTTACAGTGGTGGAAATCTATGAAAGCCAGTGGCTGTGGATCTGGCACCCAGGCACTATGCTGGCAGAAACTAATTCAGTAGGCCAAAGGAGAGAAGTGTAGCATGAACAGAAGGAAAATATTTAATAATGTGTGAGATAAAACTGTCCCTGTTCTAACTTAGTTTTTTCCAGCTCTGCAAAGCTTTAACTTCTTCCAGCCTATGCTTTGCACACATACACTAGAAATAAAATGGAAAGTAGAATGAAGAAACTTAGCCAAATATAAAGAGAGACTACGTCAATTTAACTTGGGAAATTCTAAATTTGACCGTGATACGCTACAGAGTGCCATAGAATAGTTCTATAATGTTAGCTTTAGAAGATTATTACGAGGAGGAACTATCCAAGAAAGCTTATGAAATAATTTTGGCAGCCTTTTCTGGAGTGAATGTTAAACAAGAATAATTCAGACAATATAAGACAAATCAAGATTTTTCTCTTTTTTTTTAGCAAGTCTCCATCTGTAGCAAAAGCTCAATCCTTTACTTCTTATTTGTGAAAAACTGACAGAGGATCTCAAAATTTGGCTCCATGTTAGGCTAGTTAGCAAGAAGCATCTATCATACCATGTTAAATTACAGAAAAGATAATCAAATTTGCCCATGAAGTTCCCTGGAAGAATTTTCAGAAATAGAAAAAAAACCAAATTTGCAATAGGAGACGTACTGAGATAACAGGTTTTCTATGGACATCTCAGTGACCAATCTTACCTGTAAGAGCCATATATGACTTTCTTACAATCAACAAGAATAAATTTTTGTTCCATTTTTCCATGGAATTTTGCTCCTGTTTTAGAATAGTAATCTTGTCCTTTTACTGTCCGCACCCTCATGTTCTGAAAAAGACAATTGAAATACTTTAGTTGGTATCCTATATTGCATATTTAGCATCCAGGGTTTTAAAAGTCAGAGGTACAGTAGAAGAGTTATATTATTGCATATTAACAAACTGTGCAGGGAAGTAAACTCTGATCAAACTTGTCCCCTACAGACCCAAAATGGCAAGTTATTGCTTTGTCTTCAAGACTCATGAGATTCTCTAGGCCACAGAAAATGAAATTCCGCTTCCATAGCCACCACTCCCAGAAATGAGGTTTTTGCACAAGAAGTCTTCGACAAGAGAAAAAGCCAAATTCTTCTCATCATCTGATGTACAGCATTTAGAAGATTTCCAAGCATCTCAGCTAATCAGAGACAACATCTAAAGGGACAAAATCACTTTTATTTTAATTTGTTGTCTGAATAAGGCTGCTGTATCTCTAAACACAGATCCCCTCCTCCGAGGTGTTCCATTGAATGATACCACCTGGTGCCAGAATCCCTTGCAGTTTTACCACCAGTAAAATTTCTCAATCAGCTTTGTACCATGGGATCAATCACATTTCTAAATTCAGAGATGCTATCACAACATGCATAGGTAGTACAAACTCTACACAGCAGTTAAGTTTGAATTCTATTAAGAAGCTTTATGTTTTACTCATGAGAACTTAGTAAATTACACTTGGGAAATTTTCCATGTTGGATCTCAAAAATGTCAGTTTTTCTCCCAGACTGTGGATGGAATTGATTCAGCTAAGCCAGTGTCTTTTTTTTTTTCCTCTCTACTGTCACTTAGTTTTTTTAAGCTCCTAGAAATAAAAAAGTCAAAAGAAGTGTTACAACACCTTCTGGATTGTACTACTAATAATTTTCAAAAAGTTCTTACATGGATGTAGGGGGAAAAAAAAGCATTTATCAGAAATTGTTACAGAAATGTGCTTATTTATAGAAAATATAAAATTTTTATTCAATGCAAACCAACCTACAGCATCTATCTCATGTGGCTGTGAGACACAAAATGCTTCACAGGACATAAAAATAGCTTGGAATATAGCTGTGAATTATCACAATATTTACTGTAGTTTCTAGCCTGGCAATATTTGTTCTAGCAATGCTAATTTGTGGTAATTTACAAGTATTCCAGTGGGAGTGAAATCCATAGTTTAGCATTGGCAGTAAGAAAGCAGAATCTATATGATTATTACATAGACTGTATAGATGGAAATAGTGGAATATAATGCTTGTGAATGCAGAGGAACGTCTTCATTCATGGGACTGCTACAAAGACAGGATGAAAATCACAGCAGACGTGCTTTGTAAAGGCCAGGTACAGATGGATCAGGGCTGTTAATGAAGCAAAATGGGTAAGATGCTGTACAGGGTAAATTCAGCAAAATCAGGGGAATAAAATAAAGTAGAATAGAATAGAATATTTCAGTTGGAAGGGATGTACAATGATCATCTAGTTCAACTGCTGGACCACTTCAGGGCTGACCAAAACTTAAAGCATGTTGTTAAGGGCATTGTCCAAATGCCTCTTAAACTCTGACAGGCTTGGGGCATTGACCACCTCTCTAGGAAGCCTGTTCCAGTATTTGACCATTCCCTCGGTAAAGAAATGCTTCCTCATGTCCAGTCTAAACCTCCCCTGGTGCAGCTTTGAACCATTCCCACAAGTCCTGTCACTGGATCCCAGGGAGATCCCTCCTTCTCCGCTTCCCTTCCCCTCCTCAGGAAGCTGTAGAGATGTTTAAACTTACAAAAGTATTTAAGATTCCAGTCTATAAAGTATGACTGAGTTTCAATACAGTTACATAAGCCTTTATTGACTATGGGAGCACTTTACCTAAAACATATTAAGTCCTAATAGGTAGAGGTTGTAGGAGTTTTAATGATAGTGTCTATCACAATCCAATGAGCTTTATCTTTCCAAATAGAAAATTAAAAAAATTAGGAGAGAATCTCCATGAAATGAAAGCACATTTCCAAATAACACATGCTTTATAAATCAGTATATATTTCACTGTTGGTATCTTAAAACTTTTATCAAAAGAAAAATCAAATCAAAGAAGCAAGAGTAACACTTAAAAGATGCTGAGTTGGCAAATCATGGTTTAACTCAAGCTATCAAAGTTCTTTAAATTTTATTTATTTATTAGGTGAGTTTTTACTTAGCATTTTTGTCAAGCTACGTTTGAACAAAAATGAAACTCAGTTAAAATGTACAAAGACAGCATTTAAAAATTACTTTTGATTGTGACCTAAATGTCTTGCAAATGTGCTAGAAACATAAAGTTTATCACTTAATTAGATAAATAAAAGACATACTATCTAGAAGTACTACAAAATTTTAAAAGGTAAACATTTTAGAAGTGAAAATACAGGTGGATGCGCAGGTCTATTTTCAGAAACAGCTAAAAAAGAATCAGTAACAACCCAATTGGCATTATTGAATGGGGGGTTAACATAATTTTGCACCTCTATGCGCTAATAGCTTTTGACAATCGAGCAGTGTGTCTTTCAAGTTTTCTTATCAATGAAAGACAATTTTCCCACTTTTCCAGTGTGGTTTTTGTTGAACTTTGAACAAGCCAGTCC
>NW_009259686.1:2379505-2382605 GCF_000687185.1 Egretta garzetta | reverse complement strand
GTTCTTTCTCCAGCAGCTATTTAATTTTTAAGTGTAAGTAATTAAATAAAAAGCTTTTATCTGAAAGTTAAATAGTGTGGAAAAAGTAATTCCTGAAAATGAAAGAAAGAAAATGCTGGATTTTAACCATTCTGAAGATTATCACAATAGTAAACCCTTATTTACTATGAAATCAAAATTTGTGAATTAGTAATGAAATTTGCATTTACTTCAATGACTGTTTTACCCAATTCTATATACCATGTAATTATATTTGTATGTCAGATTTATATGTAACTATATTAAATTATATTTATGTCATTATAATTTGAAAAAGGTAACTTGAGAGGCAGCTTATATATTTTCAAATAACTATAACAAGTAATGCTGGCCTAAAGACATGCCAGTTGAACACATCAAATCTTACTTAGATAAGGCCTGATCAGTACTGGACAGGATATCACTTGGGAATCTGGAATGCTGGAGGCTTGCAAATTACCATACTATATAAAAAAGCTTTGCCTTAGGTACTCATAAGTAGACATACAATTTCAAGTAGGCATAACTAAAAAAGGAATAACGTTTACATTAAATTGTTGTGGTTTTTTTTTTTTTAAATAGTCACTGCTTCCTCTATTCTCCTTTTCCTTCTCTTCAGTGTTATTACTTCTGCAGCTTTTCTATCCTGCTTCCTTAATCCTGCCAACTCTTTCTTTTTTTTCTCAGTAGGTCATCCACTTGAAGATGGGGACATGGCAGCATGACAAAGGTATGTGCCAGAGATCCTGCTCACCTTTCTCACATAACACTTCCTCTTCCTCCACAGTTCATCTGGCATTCTTCACCTACTTCAAACCCTCTAATTAGGTGCCAGGGATGCATACTTTGAATAATTGCCCAAAATACAGACAATATTTGAGGATATGTAATAACAATGCATTCTACTTTGGATTAGAAGCAGTAAATATATACATACTGAATTGCAAGCCCCATTTGGTATGAAATTCTGGGCTTCACCTTTCAACTTGGTTTCATCCTCAAGGCTACAGGACTCCCCTGCTAACAGTGCTAACGGTAGCGGGTCACTGATCGCTGCAGAAGTGTTATGCATCACTGTGGGTAAAGCAATAATCCTTTATGAGTCCTGAGAGGAAAATTATGGGCAAACTGTAAACCATAAATCATGATGGACACCAGCTAGCCCAATGGGACACAAGAAAGTATGTAAATTGGCCACAGCAAGCCAAACGGAAAGTCTGGCTGGGTCCTGTAACCTGGTTTTGTCGGTGACTGCTAGTGGATGCATATGGAAAAATAATTTCATCAAGGACTTGATGTTTTATGAGATTTTTGAAGCCAGACACAGGATCTTCTCCCTCCTCCAAGAGCAGGATGTAGGGACATTTAAAACATCCAGTGGCTGCAGTTTAAGGAAGGCCATCAGGGCTACCCAGTTAAATGACACCCAAATGATGAGCAGGAAACAAGCCCTAACCTCTTTTTACGTACGACTGCACCACTATCTTCCCAGAGAAAGCCACATAAGCATGATTTAAAATTTTGAAGTATAATTCAACATTACACATTTATTTTCATCATTAAAACGCCTTCGATGTGATCGATAAGTACAGTGAATATACGGGTCTCAAACATTTCATTTCAGCACTTTTTATTCATAGAGTCTGTTTTTATCAGTGTACAATTACTCACTCTGTACTTGGTGTCAAGAAAAATGCACAAAGAAGAAAATGGATGTCTACCTAATACTTAGCCAAATGGTTTTAAAGGAAAAAAAGTCACATTTCTCATATTGTTCATCATTACCAATATTATTTATTTTCCTGGGCCTCTCTTCTTACCGAGAGATAATAGTTGGTGTACATATGCTAAGTAGTTTTCAAGTTTGCTTCTATTCTGACCTCAAATCTTAATCAATGACCACTGAAGACAAAATCTCAGTGACTTCACTGGAGTCTGGAGTCCCTTAGCACAGAAGCTTGCTCACAGATACAACATTGTGCTGTGCACCTCTATGTAATAACCCAGTTTGACTTAGACTTGGAAGTACTGGAAAACTTTTTATGATTTTGATAACACCGGTGAGAAATAACAGGCAGCAATCAGGTCTCATGAGCAGCTCCTCCTATGCATATTTGGGAGTAGACTTCACAAAAGGGAAGTAAATTTCATTACTAGTTCTATTTTCTCATTCCGGCAATTCATTAAAAATACTGAGAGGAGTATCAGGCGATAAACAGTTCCTGCCAGATTGCTTTCAATATCCTCCTGTAGCAAGATGATTCTTCATTATTGCCAGAGAAGTAAAAATAGGTTTCTGCTGAGCGTGGAGCCTCTGCCACATGCCTCACCTCATATCAAATAAAACACAAAGATCTGGCATCAGCTGAGGAGCTTGATTGACTTCTTAGGCATTCAACAACATTGCCCACACTGATTCATTGATTCTAATCCAAAATTAAGTTACTGCATTGAGCATTTTGGTGGTTCTGGGGGTGGTTGCCTCGGTACTGCATTTTGCAGTGCAAATCTATTTCATAGTTTGCTGCAGCACCTGTCAGTAGCAGGGAAAAAAAGCATCTCTCAAAAGATGTAGCTATTAGTTTTTGAAAAATCACCTGAAAAAAAGTCAGAATCTGTAATGCCTCTTCATCTTTCTATGCAGAGGAACTGCTGACCGAACAACGAGTCAGACCGGAGAAAGTTAATCAAAAGAAGTTTAGATAGAGATGAGAAAAAAAGAGAAACAAATTAATTAATGGGCAAAAATGTAGGACAGTCAGGAATGAGATAAATGAAAGTGGGGAAAAAGAAATGGGAAAGTATAAAAAAGGAATTCTTTATTTGAGTTGAGTTCCACTGGTGACATTAGGGTGAACATTAACTAAAAACCAACGCACAAGAAGAATTGCTGTAGGAAAGACTGAACAAGCTCCTAGTAAACCCCTGATTTAATATTCTCCTCTACAGAATCCACACAATAATCACAGAATATATAGTCACTCCATTTTTTTCAGTTATATCTTTCAATATAGAGGAAAACGTGTCCTAATATGCAGTCAGACTACAGATGAGAAAAACTGTCTACGCATACTTTTAGTGT
>NW_009259686.1:2338987-2379483 GCF_000687185.1 Egretta garzetta | reverse complement strand
AATTATAAATCTGAATTCAAAAATACAGGCTAGCTCACCACTCTCATTTTTTTACTGATCCAAAGGGAGAGAAAAAGAGCCAGAAAAGGCACTTGAGTCAGAAAAGCTTTACAGAAACTGCTCATCATGAGTGCATGGCATGAAGAGCATCTGCCATACTCCTGCAAGACTGAACCAAATCATGCCAGAGAATAACAAGACCAGTGCTGCTGGCGCTACATCCTGAGGAAAAGAAACAGATCCATACATCTCTGTCTTCACTGAACAGAAGGGGAGGACCAAAACCCCAGAGCACAAGAAGTGAAAGCTGGTTTGTTTTTTGTGAACCTTGAGATGATGGGAAAAAGTAAAAGGGAGAAAACTTCCCTAAAGTACTGACTGTTCTTTCATAGTCACCAGCAGTTTCTCTTCATCCTCAAGAAAGGCACAAGAGAATTACCGTGGGAGTAGTAAGCTTCTATTCCTAGAGCAACAGTCACTAGGAGTAGCACTTGGCTGAGAAGGCCATTAATTTGAACAGCTTTATTACAAGCTAAACTGGAAACCCAGCACACAACTCTCCTTGGCATGTATTTTTCATTTTCTGATAAACCTTGAAGTATTCTAAATAAAACCTTGCAGAATAAAGATGCATTTTTGTTTCTCCCATCGTTATGAAACAGAAACATATACATAATGTCATTGAAGAGGCCAAGTCCAACCCTCTCCAATCCACACTAATCCATACAAAATCCACTCTAATGTATGTACATTAATTCTTTCAACCACAGTATAAATGCCTGTAGGCCTATAAAACCATATTAAAAAGACAACCTTGAATCGAGCCAAAAGGGGTTGAGCTTTTGAAACAGCTGTAGATACACAATCATACAGAATTAATTTGAAAAGACACACTGTTGCATTTTTTGAGATATCATTTTAAATGCTCACCCCTAATTTCTTTTGTTTTGGGAGGATAAAACTCATGCCATAAAAAGATATACACCATTTTTGGCAACCTCTATGGCATAGTTAACCCAAGTAACCAGCAAATGGTGGTATCTCAAGTTCCAGAATACGGAAATATTGCCAAATATTGCCAAATACTGACTTCATGAAGGCAATCATGACCAGTGTTTACAGACCCACAACAGATTTTTAATGTTTTTGTTCCAAAAGTTCCCACATGTCTGTGTATTAGGCCACCAGAGGGCAATCCCACACACTCATACACAAGAAACAAGCATGGAAAGTGGTGTGGGAATACTTTTAAGGACCTAAGTCAACACTCGAGAGCAAAAACTGGTATAAGATACAGGTTTGCTGCAAAATTCTAACAAAAAGCCTTCTTTACCCTCACAAACACACCACACCTCTATCTGATTTTTGGACTAGGTTCTTAAAATGCATGCTTCTAAGAGGAGTTTTCATAGTATTTTTGCCAGGAGCAAACATGGCCCAACTAGTTACAGAAACAAGGAATTGCAAATGGAACTATACAGAAGTTCAGCCAAGGCAGTGCTCAGAGCTCTGCAAATAAACTCTGGCAACATCCTTGGAACTTCTTCAGTGCTATTTACAGTACAGTAAATCTAGAAGTATTTATGAACCATTTATGTCAGGTCAGTGCAGCTCATGGTTTGTATTCTAATCCCTGTTGAACATTAGGGCAGCACAGGACATCTTGTGAAGAATATAAAAGTTAGTCTTCTTGTTATCTTTCTTAGAGGATAAAATTACATATTTCATGTACAAAAGTAATGCTCTCTAAGACATGATGCAGACAGACATGATAATATAGATTTCAGGAAAACAGTAATAAAATAGAATCTTGGGCCTTTTAAAGTATTTTAATCAATAATAACTTTAAAGATCATAAAATGAAGTATGCAATTTATTAATTTACATAAGCTTGATGACTATTTGCAGGCTACTTTAAGAGAAAGAAAAAAGCAGCTAAGCTTTTCGAACAAGTAGTATCCTTAAATACATCACAATAAAAAATAATTGTATAAATAACATATGAAAAACAATGTCATTCTATCAAATACTCTTGTTTTGACACGTGAAAAAGAAAACAATCTTTCTAAAGAGAGAAACATTTGTAGAGAAGGTTCTGCTGAGAGCTTCCCTACTTATACCTCTTGGTGAATTTGAAAAAGCAGTATTCGACAATCACTTTTTGAATATAGTTCCTTTTCAGTAGGTTGTGGGGGAAGAGTAGTGAGTGTTGATGCACAGGAATGCAGGAAGCCTTACCCTGAGCCTCTGAACTTGACAGCCTTGTTTCTCCGTCATTTTCAGAAAGTGGCTGAAGTTCGACTCATCAAGCAGGAGATACACTGCAATCCCTCTAGCAGATGCCTCCACAATTTCTCTAAAGATATCCACATCTGTAAACATATCCATAACGATGGCAATGACCTGAATAAAACAGAAAAGACACAAATTATTGTATTGTGGAAACATATATATAAAACTAGTCCCTGAAGCTTTCACCAGGCAGCTAACACTAATATTTTTCACACATCAAAGAATTCTAATGTTTTGCATGTGGTACCACTAAACTTGGAATGCTTTTCAAGACCACTGGATCTTCTTTTTGAGAAGTCAGATGATTGCTTGTGTGACATTTGTCACAAGTACCAAAGCCTGGCAAAAAGATGTGTTATGGGTGTGTGTAGCGATTGGTTTTATGAGGAAAAGGAAATCCAGTGGAAGAGAAGTGAAGGGGAAACAGCAATATGAATACAGTGGAAAAAATTAAACCATATCAAAATATATCAAAATCTGTATCAAAAACTATATCAAAATGTAACTGCAATGTGCATAAAAAAATAAATCAGATAATGTTTTTGTACAAGGGGCTTCTTCATCTTTCATCTTCACTAAAGCTAATGGCTCAAGAGCCTGAATGAGTCAATAAGCAGACATTGAAGAAGTGGAGGAGTTGAGGACTTCAGGATCCATACTGATTCAGCACTCTTACTGGGATGAGACTTCCTCAGCTGCTGAGAGCTTGGTTCAAGAAGATTAGAGTGCTGAACACCAGCTACTGATGCCCTTCAACCTATGGGGATAAAGTATTTCTGATTGGGAAAAGCAATGTCCTGCTAATGGTATTTTGGAGAAGATATACTACTGACGTCAGCAATTTGGAAAGAACTAGTATTGAAGAGAGAGAGGAAATAACAGAGGGAGAACAGGTATCTGTGTAACTTTAAAGATAATCTTATCCACTAGAGTCTTCATGAAAAGTTCCAAAGAGATTTCTCAGGTGCAAATTCAAATCAAATAAAGCCTTTCACAGGTATCAGAACAGGCTTGATAGTGCGCATGCTTTACCATTTTCACTAACCTTTAAACTATCAGTACCTCAAGGTTAATGGTGTAATTGTTAAGTTACAATCACTCATCTTATTCTGGAACTGAAACATTTACCTCACTCACAAAATTTGGTAAATGCTGTTGCACACACCCAGGTAAAAGTTATGTCTCCAGTCAGTCATCTGAATTACCTTTTTGAATCCTCCCTGCTTAGAACAAAAAAGAACCACTTATGCCAAACACGGACTTAAAACACTATAAATATTAATGAGAGCTGACCTACAAAAAATAAAATAACAATGTCATTAGGAAAGATAAAAAGCCAGCTCCTGAAGTAGTAAAAATGAAAGGACTTGGCCTTACCATAAGATGTCACCTAGCAATAAAAAGACTCCTTACAAACCCACCAGTCAGAGAGGAACTGAATAGCACAAAATAATGCAATTCCTTCAAAAATCATAGGTAATACGGCCACACGCTACTTCATTCATTTTATTGACTTTTTGAAAATAAAACCTAAATGTGATTTTTAACAGCACAAATTATATTTCTTTTTCTAAATTTGAAAGGAAAGACTGAAAAGTTTATCTTGACTCTAAGGACCTCATCACTTTCAGAATGCACCTTCTGCTTGGTCTTGTTTCTGAGATACACAACGTTAACTGAACATGGCAACCCTATTTATTCATCTGTCTTGTTTCACTTATGGGTGAGCAGAAATCTGCCAAGACAGATAAAGTGTGTGAGGCAAAAAGACCAAAGAAGAAATTCTGTTCTCAAATAGTTCTGTGGCATTACATGTGTCCCCCTCCCTCTGAACTCCGTAATTTCTTCTATTTCTTCTTAACCTTTGCTTTTCTCCAGATCTTTTAGAAATAGGTGCTCATTATATGCAAGGGTCTATTTAAATGTAAGAGAGAAATCCTGAATCCTTTCATTATTGTACACTGACACGAACACATGAAATATTCAGAATCACAGTACAGCCTTCAAAAATCATTCTAACATTTTCCTATGATAGATATCAAAGATGCTAATTTGTTTGCCGCATCTGTGGTTGCAAAGGCTAATACACCAGAAATGTACAGAAAAGAAAAAGCAAGAATGAGTAATAAAAACTAAAACCCAACACTGACTAGAATGGCCATATCTATCTTTATGAAGAGGGGAGGAGAGAAATAAATACATAAGCAAGCAGGCCAGTAAGTGACATGAGAGGGATGCATGCACACTACTATGCAGGTATGTCATAAATTGGGAATGAACAGGGAAACCCTCTTTGTCTTCACTAGGAGAATCGTTCTTAAACCATCTAGCTTATTAATTTTGGAGCTAATTCTGCAAAGCATCAAAGTAGTCTTGCAAGAAAAAGTAGGTTTCACTTCCAGAGTTGGAATAGGGATTACATGTTGAAACCTAAAGCTTGTGCTAGCTGAAAAATCCTCACTGGATTTAAGGACAGTTACGCAAAGCCACAGTCGTGATCTGACAACAAACTGGACATCCATTTCTGCATTCCCTGGAAACCAAAGATGACTCTTGTTGTATGCCCTCATTAGCCTGCCCATTCACTCTTAGCAACACTCAATCTAGTCAACACAAACATAATTAGGCTCAATTGCTGGAGGAAGAAGAGTGCCAAATTTGAATAAAGCATATGATATACATTCGTAAGTAAAGTCATTTACAGTGATAAGGTCATTTCTAGTTGTTTGATTGTAAACCATAGATTTTGATGCAGAAAGAGCAGATCCCATAAGTCTCATAAATATTCCAGCTTTAAATGCCTTTTATGGGGGGGGTGGGGAGGGGTGGGGAACATTTCCCCATTCATTTGCCTACTTTGCAGCAGAAGGGAGTATTGAGCCTGGGGAAAGAAAAAGCCGGTATGGTATTCAGGGTCCCAAGTTTTGACTAATTAAGGAGACCAAGACTAGGCAGTTACTTCAAAAGAGGTATCTATAACATGTATCTACCTTTAATTAAAGCTGTAATAACAGTTGCAGGATTACTTACTTGCTGCATCAATTTGGAAGAAAAGATTTCACTACTATCTTTTTACGTTTGGTTTTGCAATTGCAGAGCAAATTTCCACCCTGATACTTATAAAAAAAACATGTAACAGTGAAATCCAGCAAGGAAGAGAAATGGATAGAATTCAAATTGCAGAAAACAGGTCACAAAATTGCCTATCCATTCCACAAATTCTGTTTCTTTTGGGTATAACAATGCTATCCTGTGTCAAGAAAATCCCCCAAGGCAGAACACTCCGGTGTCATACAGTAGGCTTCCTTATAAACTGCCATTTTCTTTCCAAAGCATATTTGTTTTCCAAAATGCAGGGGTCTTTTCAAAAGCAAGCACCGATGCTTTTTATAGGAAATACAAAGCCCATTCAACCCTGCAGAGGACACTGGATGGGTGCAGCAGTTTTCTCCTGGAAGCACCAGAATTCTGGGAGAACTTTCCAAACCTTGAGAAACTGATTATCACCCCGATCAAAACTGACCCTCAGTTGGGGATAATTAAGCATTTTACACTTTCAGGGAGGAAAAAATAGTTGGTGGAGCAGATAGTTGTTGTGCATAATATAAATAACTGATACACATAGCAAGAGTGAACTACCACCACCTGATTTGGTATTAGATAGAACAGCACATAACAGTGATCAACTAAAAGTGAAGACAGTACAGAAAACAATTTTTACACTATTCTTCTTCCCCCCAAATTAAAGTTAAATAATCTTAGATTGATGCTACTAATCATCTAATCTTATCTGCCATTCTTTTTTTAAAGTGGTGAATGCTTTTTAAGGTTAAAATTTGGTTTCAATAGCATCCTTACAGAAGAAGATCTGCTGAAATCAATAAGCACAAAATTACTCCTAATAAAGGCAACAGTTTTATCAATTTAAATGAAGGCACCAATAGAACCATATTTTATTATTCTTACTACTATTGTGACACTAAGACTATGGTTTGCAGTAGAGAAGTAAAGCTTCACACATTAACATTTAAAAAACATTAAAGTACAGGCAAAAAAGTATAATTTTGTTGAATAGCACTATTTTTATGCAAATATTTTAAAACACATTTTTTCAGTAAGCTGACGTATTTTATTTAATTTGCACAATACTCAGTAAAGTAACATTTTAAAGCTCATTATCTCTTCTCTATCAGACCATTTGAATACAAAGTTCCTTTCATTCTTTAAAAGTTTTTAATAATTTCCAAGTTCAGGAAATTACTCACTCCTACATAAAATACTAGTGACAAGATTAATGAAAGACAGTCACACACATATTTTGAAGGTTATTATGCAGATTCTTGCAAAACAGGAGCTCAAGTACATGGTAACATGCACCACACTGGATATTATGACACTGTAAATGGAGGCTGATGCTCAAGTCTGTTGATCTAGCACGTCACAGGGCCAGTTGTTGCTTCTGGGAGTCGCCAGTTTGGGTCCATTCACATGCATTTTATTTGTATAAATGGTTCTCACCTTCAGAAACTAACTCAGTTCAGAGGCTTATATAGAAAGAAGTTGCCAATCCCAACAGTACAAATACAGTTATCACTAAACATCTCCTGAGCATGTTGAGGCCACCAAGATTTTCAGGGCTGAAGGACTTGCCATGTGGAGTACATGAAGGAGCTGGTTTTGTTCAGTCTGGAGTGAAGGTGGCTTCAGGGAATCTTACAGCAGTCCTGAGTGCCTTACAGGGAAGGTCTCGAGGAGACAAAGCCAGGTTCTTCACAGTGGTGGTAGAACAAGAGACAATGGTCAAACTGAAACGAGCAGTTCTGACTGAATATAGGGAAAAAGCCTTATTCCCACAAGGACAGCCCATCAGTCAAGCAGGTTGCCCAGAGAAGTTGTCCAGTTACCATCCTGGGAGGTTTTCAAGACCCAACCGGATAAAGCCCTGAGCAACCTGGTCAAATCCTATCTTTAAGCAGGGGGTTGGACTGGAGACCTCCTGAGGTCCATTCCAACTGACCAAGTCTGCATTTCAATGATTCAGAGATCTCCACTCCCATCAGTTGTCAAAATCCAAGGAAATTTTGCCATGCTTGGTAGTAATCATAAACTTCGCTGTGAGGCTTAAACAAAACAAACATAAACTGTAAGTAAAAAACACTGAGAAGTAAAGGAGTTTTTCTGCTTTACTTCTCCCAATTTTTGGTAAGAACTTTGGTGAGAAAAATCAATGGATTTTAATCTTCATAGCTCAGTTTTAGGACATCAAAATCAACCCTTTTAATGGGAGTGTACTGAAATTAAGGCATAGATATAATGAAAGGCCTTTACTGCTAGTGCTCTGTAAGTCTATTCTGTGAACTACAGACAGTTTCATTCTGCCAGTATCTTCACTCCTTTCACAAGCACTAAGTATAATTCTTTAAGGGATATCTTGCAGTATGTGTCATTTAACACCTCCTTTGCTACAAACACTAAAAAAGAGGAATCCTCTAATGCATCTGCTTTCTTAGGTCGGGCTTTGCTAAAGAGACAGCTACCATTATATCAATAGCCTGGTAGGGAATAACGCTAAAGACATACCCTACGCTGCAAGATTATTGATTCCTTGTAACCTATGTGAGGCTTACTTTGGGCAGGCTATGACAAAAATCCATATTGCTGTGCAGTGCTTTTGAATGCCACCACCCTTCCACACCCCATGACCGAAGCACCAGATTTCAGATAGAAATGTTAACTCTGTTTTTGTTGACCTTTTCCCTGCTACTCCAGTCAAATTCCTTTTCACAGATCTCTGGTTTGGAGAGCATCTCCTTTTGGCACAGGCTCAGTGCTCTCTGAATCTGGCCTTTCTCAGGGAGCAGGCAAGTCATGACGCTTGCAACAGGGCAGAAAGAAGATAGCAACAGCAGGTAGGCAGCAAATTGAGTGGGTGGGTTTCAGGCACCATAAAAGGAAGAGAGACAAATTTTGTGATCAATGCAGATAGCCTTCCCACTAATAAGCTATGTAATATGACCAACAAATTGTTGTGGTTTTTTAAAATTATTTTACGCTGTTGTTTATGGTTGAGGGTCTAGACCCAGTTTATGCTTGCTGCAATTCGTATTAGCAGCATCCTAATAAATCATCCGATATCCATACTTCACGGCGCTGTTGCTAATACCAGGGTGCTTCTAAGATGATAGTTCATTAATTTCGTATTAATTTTCAGAATTAAACACAGCCCTGAAATGATTTGCACAACACACCCTTCCATGGCAAAACATACTTTGAAACCATTGCGAGTTGCACCGGAATATCTCCGGTCACCTTTGGGCTGCCTGAATTGCTGAGTTCTCATGTAGCAACTGCAGTACATCAGAATTCTTGAGATTAAGCGCCAAAGAGCAGCATAATGGGGGCAGCCCCCCTCTAGAAACAGCAACTAGATACAATAATACAAATAGTAATCAAACATCTGAGTATGCTCCCTTCTCCTACAATTACTGTAGCAATGTAATGGAACAAATACTCAGATGATTTACACTTATGCAACTTCCATGAAGTTAATCTCACTACTTGTAGTGTATTATCACCAAAATTGGCTCCCTGAGATCACATTTAATTTATTTAACTTGGCTCTGCATTCAGAGAGCAATAGACCATAACCATACCGTGTACCTCAAAATGTTCTTCCATTATTGCATTCTTTAAAAGCAACTTAATTAATTACAGGGTGAAGTCCGGCACTTCGCTATAACAGGCAACTACACTACCTCAAAGGGAGTTCTCCTAACCCTCACTATCCTCTTTTCCTCCTCCTACTCCAAAAGAAATTTCTACCACCAATTCTGAGGACACATAAATTTTACAGCTCAGAACTCAACACATCTTTGGTTCTGATCACCGAGCCTCAGTTTATCATGTCACATACCACCTACACAATGTGAGCATTTCAAGGTGAAAACTAAGTTTAAATGGAATAAAAATTAACTTCAACATGTACATTAGCAGTCTTCAATAACCTCAACAGCTTCTCTCTGTAACAGGATGTCAGACATGATCAACATCAATGAAAATTCATAAGGAGAGAGTCACTGTCCAGAAAACGAAAGATAAATTAAAATTCTAGAAATCTCCTGCAAAACAATATGGAAAACCAATGCAAAATATTCTCAGAAAATTATGAAGGCAGGCAACCACATAAAGCACTATACGAATAGTTTAACTGTGTTTAAATGTGTAGCCCACATGGCAAAGCCTCATCTGTTCTGTCCAAGATGTAAGAAAGACATGTGGTGGGGGAACTTTCTAGCTATCAGTAACAGGGAAAAATGTTCTGATTCTGGCAGAAAAAAAATTATACGGCAGTGAAAACAGCAGAAGAAGGACATGATTTAACTTTGAAATACGTTGGTAAAATCCATTTTTTACAATGTACCATCTTCTAATAACTACATGACAATTCTGCCTTTTGCTCAATTTGGCAACTTCTGTGCAGCTTACCACATCTCTAAAAAAGCAGATCAGAAGATCAGGATTAGCTCTTCTACAAATGAAATTAAAACCGACACAAAGGAAAGTTCTCTGGAATGCAGATAAGATTGTTTTCTCTGCAAAGTGAATGTACAGCAGCCTTCTGCATCACCTTTCAGAAAGCTGTGGCAGGCTGAGCTAGCAAGTCATACACGCACAGTCTTAAAACGACACCTTCAGTGTGACCTCTTCGTATGCACGCAACTGGGAATTTTACAGGTATCTTGCAAAACGTATGGGAGTGAGCTACATTAATTCTATATATGTGATCTGTATCTATGGGTTTGGTAGTTGTTCTTCTGGCTGAAGGATTAGTAAGAACTCAGTGTGAGCTGACCGAATTACAGGAGACACCACCTCGCTGTGGCCAGCAGCAGAGGCGATAATTCCTCTGAAGCTTTACTTCCCTACATGCAGAATCGAGTTTCAGCAAGTCACGGAGATGAGAGGAGGGAAGGGGATATTCTGGGGATTCTTTGTGGGGACTTCCCAAGGATCATTTATAAACCTAACCCTTGGAAGAAAGGACGTGCAAAGAAACGGCTGCTGCCCAGTGACTGGCACACCATAGACATGAAAAGATTTACCTAAATCTGCAAAGAACCGTCATGCATGATCAAAGCAAAAAGCATTCACAATGTTCAATTTTAACACTTTCCTTTCTGCTTGCAATGCCCCCATCAATAACTAAACCGCTTTTGGTATTTAACAAGCAAGCTGTGTTGTCACTGTGAACCAAAGCGGGCAGAAGTCCTACAGAGAAGCACATAAGGCAGCACAGAAAATCCTTGGCATGATGGAGGGAACGTGTTTGGGAGCTTACTCTGCCCTTTTTTCTCTTGCCATTGATGTTGTTGCTCTATTCTCAGTGCCATGTGGGCTGCAGCTGGTTGGGTAGCAGGATTTTAATATTTGTATTTAGCTCTTCAGAATGTTCTTATTCAGTTGATATTTTGGGAAGCTGCCAAGCTTTTCCCGAGGAAAGCAAACAGAAAGGAAATGCCAGGATTTCTGACAGCCTACGACTCAGCTATACCAGAATGGAAATTCACCACAAAAATAAAAGGTACTTCTCTAGCCTCTGGCTTTCTCTATGATGAATTTCAAAGACTTGCTGCTTCAGAAATAATTCTTTATTTAAAAGAGTATTAACAGCTTTAATATGTGGGTTCTCACCGGATCCCTTAATGTCTAGGGAATGTTCAGGCTACTTGAATTAATATTGTAATGTTATACTTTTTATTTTAAAATTGTTTCTAAGTAAAGTACTCATTTATTCATGTGTGCATTACTTAGTGACCACCCAAAACAAAAAAATGCCCAACCATGTGATAAGCCTTAATTATTTTTTTTTAAAGTGCCAATAGTAATTAGAATGAAACTCTTAATAAATTTTACTTTTTGATCTGCCGTGCAGGATTGGAAAGCTCATACGACAACCTTAGAGACCCGTCTCAGTTTTGAGACTTCCGCCAAATAATTGGAGCACTAGTAAGAGCAGTAGATGCTCCTGGCTAGCTTCTACCTGGCCAAGGAAAGTATGAGTTGACTACCATATGGTTAAGAACTCTTTCAATACTTGAAACTATGAATGGCTGCCATAAATTGCCATACACAGCTAAGACCATGGGAAAAGGTCTCCTCAAACTTGGGGGTGGGGGGGAAGGGGGAGAATGCAAAGGGACAAAAACATTTTAAAAAAGGTACTAAAATTTTCCATTCAAATTGCTCCTGCTTACAAATACGCTTCATGCCAAGGAAAACTAGACTGGATGCCAACACTTCCAGGAGCTCCTGAGATTTCCTTCAAGAAATCTTAAAATAATTTGCTGCTTATCAAAGAGTCAAAGTAAATGTCTGAGATTTCAGCTAATCTGGATAACAATTCTTGAAAAGACACTGGTTTTTTGCCACCTTTAAGAGTACATTTTGGTGGGGTTTCTCAGACAGGGAATGGAATGAAGTTCCAAGTCAGTCTGCCTTCCCACTGCTCCACTCAGTTTCCTCAAGAATCCTGTATGAACACATGGTCAACACTGAACCCCACTTCCTGAGAGTTTACATATTTAAAAACACTAGGCAATGTACAGAAAACCACAACATTAATTAACACTTATAGGCTGTAGACTTTAAACTGTAAAACCAAGCAACTTTTCTTTAAAGTAGACAACTTTGTTGGCATTTGCTAATTAGACACTTAGAAACAATGGAAGATTTTCTTAGTCAAAGGCAGATTTATAGGAAAAAGAGATGATTCAGACCCACTTTTCTAGGCCGGGAAGAATAATTTTGCTTTTAAGTTTGCTTATGCAAGAGATGTGCACTGTTTGTCATCTTTGAGACCTTAATAGTAAACGCATATTTCTGAAATGAAATGGGAAGAGCTGAATATCTAATATTCATAATTTATAAATGAACAACATATTTAAAATATCCTGAAAGAGCTGAATATCTAATATTCATAATTTATAAACATATTTAAAATATCCTGCACAGGGTTCCATGCTGCTGCCTATATACATATATATATATATGCATATTTCAGACAAAAAAAAATCCAATAAAACATATTGTTCAATTGTATAATACTGCCTGAAATCCTGTGCTATTACAGGAATTAATATGTACTACAGGTACATTGAGCACATAAGAAAAGAATCAAAAAAGAAAGGCAGGGACTTAAGACAGAGGACCTGGAAAGTAGTGGAAGTAGATGAAAATAAGTGTTTCGAAAGCACTTTATATGTTTCTAAGCACAGGAAGATTTTGGTGGATCCAAGTCAGCGCCCAAACCTGCATCGTTTCAGAGCTGCTTATGATTCAGTGAGATGGACTTTGGAATGCCTGTATGCAGTATGGTAACCACAGTCCACAAGGATGGCCTATCAAACATTTTAGCATGTGGAAAAATAAAAACATACCATTGAGGAGGACTTGTAAGCCATGTACTGGTAAGTCCATGAGCCTTTAACAGGGTGACCTTGCAGCAAGTAACAGAACTTCATTAGAAGATTATTATTTTCTAACATAAAAGACATTGCATCCAAGAGAAAACAAATCTGTTTTGGATGACAATGCCCAGTTAAAAAACATATTCAGTTGCCAGATTCCAAATTAGTGGAAGCCTACAGATCAATGAGCATGGCCTGATTATACTTAAGACTGAGAAACAAGCCCTCATTATATCATTAGTCGTTGGAGGCTAGTCGCCCATAGACACTCAAAACTTCTTCAAAAAGGTAGCTTTCATAATCCTAAGGAACACTGCTTGTGAAAGTGCCTCAGATATAAATGTCAAAGAAAAAAGAGGAATAAAAAAGCGGAAGTCAGAAGACATCGTTAGATGTCCACAGAACTCCAACTGAGACTAGAACCAATTCTGGTTAACAACCTCCCCTAGTTCATGATACAGCAAAGGTAAGACCAAAGTGGAGGCTCCTGTTAGCCTTTGGAACAAGGTGGGATAACCTCCTTGTCTTATAAGGTTAAGAAGGAACATTACAGTCCATTGCAATAGAGTAATATTTTTGACAAGTGCCATTAGCAGAAGTGAGTAGTTTACACCAAAGACAGCAAAGGAATTCCCTACTCTGCTGTTGGTCATTTTAAATTAAACTTTTGAGTATCAGGGAAGTAACACATGCCCAATATTCAAAAAACAGCTTGATGACCAGGCTGGTTGCTCAGCCTGACTTCTGAAAGGAAAACCAACACAAGAGTCAACGAATACAGAAATAAAGGCTAATCATAAATATATGATATAGGGAAGGGTAAGTGGGAAAAACCCATCTTCTCAAATATTGCTTATTTAATCCTTTTTCCAGATTACAGCTTTTGTACTCAGCTTCATACATGTGATTAAGAGTCCGTAACAGACACATGAGGTATACACACTTAAGGACTGGTTAATGGCCAGACGTTTAAAGCAGTTGTCCTGTGAAAACATTTTGATTGCGTGTGAGTATTTCCAGCAGCTTGTAGGACTCAATGATATTAAAGTTTTTCCTATTGCTGTCACAAAAGTGCAAGCAAAGCCACTATAATTTACAGATTATTATGGCCTACTTCTGTTTATCCTTCCCCTTCACTTCTTTCACTGTCTTCCTCTTCCTTCCCCCTTCCCTCCCTCTCTCCTCCCTCTTCTCTCTCTCCCCTTTCACTCCCTTAATTCTTTCTCTCTCCCTTCTCGTCCCCCCCCTTCCTCCATCACTCTTTCAAGAAATTCAAACTCAGTTAAATTTGAGATGGGGAAACTGATTTTGGATACCGAATGCGAGCTTAAAATGGGTTCCGATGCATTTCATGCAAACTTTAAAATAAGTCACCTTTTATTGCACATTTTATGACCATATCATTATAATATTCACCATAAAGCTTTTGCTCCCCACTACAGATGTTATTTACTTCACTGCCGCTAATTTCAAACCCAATAGATGTGCCTAATTCGGTTTAAGGAGCTGAACTCAAGCAGTAATATGGTTAGGGTAAACCAGAAAAATACAGAATCCAGGCTGTTTAAAATTTCTGGTCACAGGTCAGTGATGGGTCAGTATGAAGGAAAGCCCACGATCCTCCTGTATAAACAGAAGAGGATGAATAATGAGAAGTTTCCTCAGGGTTTAACTCTGACAAATTCTCTGTTCACCTTCTCTCTCTCTCTCTCTTTTTAAAAAATTTTTCCAGTTCAGCTACGTGACAGAGTACAAGGCATTTGTAAGTAAAAATACCATGCCTGGACAAATACCTGTAGTCACATTTATGTTGCCAAAAAAAGCAACAGCAATGATGTCAGATCACTATTCTGCAATAGGTATTACAGACATAATGTATGCCTGCGTAAGTCCATATGGCACATAATTACATCCGAACGCCAGGTAAACAACCCAACCAGATGACTTTAACTATTTATTTTTTTTAAACCTGGTGCCACCTGAGCAGGAACCTTCCCTGATACTTGGGAGAAGTGGATTACACCACCTGCTTACAGAGCAGCTACAGTTAATGGTGCAATGTGTTGCTAATGACTGTGTGCTGGCAGGCTGCATTTCAATTTCACCTATTTTAAAGACAGGTTGTAAAACTAATTAATTAATTATTGTCTGCAAATCATGCTGAGATCCTCAGGTGAAATCCATTACCCTGGCATGCTTGATTATTTATTACAGTTTAGATGAAAAAGGAAAAAATAATTGCAGACTAGTCTGAAAACATCAGCAGAATGTCCTAAAGATAAGAAAAGATTAATCTAGTTAATAAGTAATTATGTGCAGCTTTTCAGGAAGAAAACATATTCAAATTTTTATGAACATTACCATATGGAGCAAGATGTCTGAAATAGTAGGGAAGCAATTAAAAAAACCCTGCTCAAAACTCCTGTGAAGCAAACTGAAATGAAGCAGATAAGTAATTCTACAATTCTCGTAGACCCCAGTGGAGTGGATAGTGAATTGGAACTGAATAAGGTAGTAAACAAAATTTAATTCCTGGATCAAATGCAGCACTTAAAAAAAATAAAATGAGAGGAATTACAAGTAAAATTATAACTAGTTGAAAGAGTTATAATTTCAGTAGCAATACGGTGCTTTAAAATACTGTATTTTTTAAAAAAATATTTCAATATTGACACCTTTTAAAAGCTTTTTAAGAGAAACCTGACCGTTCTTGGTCAAAGGTGAATCTGCCACAGATAGTGAGGTATTTGAGGGAGTAGCAAGTCAATGGATAAGAAATAAAAGGAATAGAAACAAGTTAAAAAAATTAAAAGAAGCATTTCTTTCTTACTTCTTTCTGCCAGGTTTTTGCTAAACCTATCTTTTAGTCTCTATGTGAGCTGAATTTTCAATAACCATCTTTGTCAGACAGCAGCAAGCCATACACCTCAGGAATGATCTTGGTGACACTTACTTTATTTTTCTGTACAAGCAGTTTGCACCAGCTTTCACTGATCTGCTTACAGCTCCTCAACAAGGCCACAGGAGAAGTATTAATTCATCATTTGCAATTTGATACTGCAGTGATGCAAAATCACAGGAAAGATTATTTGGTCTTTGCAATAAAATCAGACCAGATAATCATAATACTCAATCTTTGATATCTACTAGTCTTTCCATTTAAATGTAAAAGTTTTTAATGTTTTTAATTTTTAACATTTTTAATGTTTAAAACTTTATTCAGTGTATTCATAATATTTTCTTAAATCCTAGGCTGCTTCCACGATACATCTGGGGAGGAGCAGACACACGACCAGGCTGCAGGACAGAGTTCTGTGATCCAGACTCCACCACCTCAGCCACAAGACGAGCACTGTCATCCTGTGCTCAAGGTTTGCTCCTCGCATTTTTCTCATCCTCACAAGGATAATGTGAAGCACTCATTCATGAATTAATAAAATGAAGTTATTTAAATAAATAAGTTATCAGTCTGCAAGTAACTGAACCCTTTATACTCAAGTGAGCTAGTGACCAACATGGCAAGTTAATAGGGTCTTAGAATCATAGAATTGTTTAGGCTGGAAAAGATCTTTAAGATCATCAAGTCCAACCTAACACTGCCATCCCACCACTAAACCATGTCCCTAAGCACCTCATCTACCCGTCTTTGAAATACCTCCAGAGATGGGGACTCAACCACCTCCCTGGGCAGCCCATTCCAGTGCTTAACAACCCTTTCAGTGAAGTAATTTTTCCTAATGTCCAACCTAAACCTGCCCTGGCACAACCTGAGGGCATTTCCCCTCATCCTATTGCCCATTACCTGGCAGAAGAGACCAACACCCACCTTCCTACACCTTCCTTTCAGGCAGTTGTAGAGGGCGATCAGGTCTCCCCTCAGCCTCCTCTTCTCCAGGCTAAACAGCCCCAGTTCCCTCAGCTGCTCCTCATCAGACTTGTGCTCCAGACCCCTCACCAGCTTTGTTGCTCTCCTCTGGACATGTTCCAGCAACGCAATGTCTTTCTTGTAGTGAGGGGCCCAAAACTGTACATGGTATTCGAGGTGCGGCCTCACCAGTGCCAAGTACAGGGGCACGATCACCTCCCTACTCCTGCTGGTCACAGGCTGTCTTATTAACAAGTAGAAGAGAAATGTGTTACCACAAGTCTTCCATTGTACAATTTCATGTATGTGAGATCATTCCCCTTTCTACAAAATATTCCTTCTGATGGGTATTGCATGCCAGTTCACCACCACCACCCCCCATTTGGGTAATGATAATCAGAGATCTAATCATGAAGCATGCTGAACACCTGCAAGAAATGCAAAGCTCCTGCTAGGGCAAGGGGGGTTCTTCCAAAACATCACAGCAGGCACCTGGATTTAAGAATGGAGGAAGAAGAAAATCAGTCTCATGGGCACCTACTGTAGCTCTTCAGTAGCTTGCTTTGGGAGATGCACTGCCTATTTGTGCCAGTGAGGCCACTGCAGCCACAAAACGTTCCAGTGCTGAATAGATGTAACCCTCAGGGGTATATATGCTAGCAAATGTGAAGGGTAGAGAGGAAAATTCACTTGTTTTGCCACCGAAAACAGAACCCCTCAAATCGTAAGGAACAAAAGGCAGAAACATCACTGAGCAAACCACCCATGGACTTACATTAAGCCACATTCTGTTGGAAAATTTGCTCTTGAAAAATGTGCCAAGCATGCTAATAGCTTAATATACTAGATGACTTGAGTTGCTTGCAATAAGGATGAAGAAGAGAACCTGCAATACCTCTGTGGAGGAGAGGTGAACATTTTATTCCAAGAACACTTTGGAAAATAACTGCTTTTTGATGCAAACTAGTGCCTTTCAAATAAACATTTGTTCTTATGAAGTACCTCTCTGATCTCAGGAAAGATCTTCCCCTGAGTAACCTGCCCACTCTAAATTCATGCCAATAAGGCTCTCCGTACCAGGCTGCTATGCATCCTATGCACGTGTGTGTACCTAGAAACCATGCTTTCTGTGGCACAGTGTGTACTCATGCATGGAGAGGATTGCACGCATGTGCGCACACACTGACTGAAAAAGAAATATTCTAGTATTTGCCTCTTTCCTTTAGACAAAAAAATTCAAACCAGCATTGTGCTGATGAAAGTGTGGAAAAAACAGCACTTGTTTCAGATGTAATAACAGGACAGCTTTTATCCTTTTTTCTTGGTCCCTTAAAAATGCATGTATCTTTTGCTGTTCTTCAGAGTCTTTCCTTGTAATTCTGAACCTCCTCTCAGATGTCAGTGCAGTCCACACTCACTACAGAGATGAGGTGCAGCTGTCAGGAAGGAATTTTTCAGAGAATTTATCATTTGTGATCAACTGTCACCAGTAGTTGGTAATTAAAAGATGCTCCAGTCTCTTATCAATCATAAAAAATACAATATCCATCATCTTAATTGACATAGGAACATCTATTGCAATGAAACAAGAATCAGATATGCAACAGGTAAGACTTTCATGACATTTACATGGGTGACTGAGCATTCGCTGAAATGCAACCTAAATCAGAAACACTACTTCAAGTGCACAACAAAAAAGCTATTTCTCACAGCTGCACAGAAGAATACTGTGAGAAAACAGTAACAGCAGAACATGGGCAGATAATGGGGAAGCGAACAATTTGCTCTGTATTTGGAAATGACTGAAATATTTCTGCTTGAATGCTCTAAAGCAAACAAACAATCTCACGGACAAGAACAAACACACAAAAGGTTGAGGCAAAATAGAAAGTTGTAAAGCATTAGAAGCACCTGAGAAGGTCAATTCCAGCTTAAGCTCTTGAAACTGTTTTCACTACCCCTAGTACAAGAATACCCCAAGCTACATGTGTGTCTTCACAAATCACCCTGAGCTAACATTCACATTTATAGAGGAGGAGTCTGTGTTCTATGAGGAATTTGCATACAAGTTTTCCAAGTCCTAGACCCAATGCTTTTAATCACAAGACTTTTATATTCAGCAAAAATAAAACGATACAAAGAATAACAATTTTTTTAAAGGATGTAAAAGGTCTTTGAATCAATACCAATGCATGGAACTAGAAAAGCATGTGAATCACTCAAAAAAAGCCTTTTAGCTAGTTCTAGAAGTTATTAGCATAGAAATCTATTTTTACTAGACTAATGTTATTTATGACCTTCCAAATCATCCATGGCATAACTAAAAAATTAAAACTTACTGAAGTCTGCTACTTCTCTGTCATAAAAGACTCAGAAAAATTACCAGAAAAAAATAAGCAGCTTTCTGAATTCCTCTTAAATTACTTACAATAACACTTAAGTGTGTGAAAGCTTTTCATATGCAAAGTGCAAACAATTTCATAAATGTGGGAGTAACATTATTGCATCTATTTTTACCTGGGAAACTGAAAATATATAGGGTGTGTGCGTGCATGTCACAGCGCGGTCCTGTGTAGGGACATCTGAGTCAGCCCATCGCTAATTAGTTTTGTCACTGGCAACAGTCTAGTCATGCTAACGTGACGCTCTGGGAAGGTGAAAATGCCCTGCTCCTTGTGAATCTCCTTGCTGCACTTCACCACGCCGTGCAAACAGATCCTCAGAGGCTAATGGCCTGTATTTACAGAGATGCTGAGCATCCCAAAGTCCCTCTGAAAGCAATCCCTCCAGCTATGTAGCGGCCCGAGCTTCATCTTGCCCTCCAGTCCTGCATTTAAAATTCTCTGCATCTTCTCTTTTGGCTGACTGTCATGTTGAGTGATGGGATACACAAGCAGAAAGCTCAGGCAGGCTTGGTCTAGGCTTGCAAAATGGGTTTCTTCAAGTAAATTCCATCATTTAGAGAAAAGTGATTGTACAAAAAAAAAAATAAAATACAGATTTCCTGAGCAATTATGAATTAGTTATCCAGAAGTCCTGACTGTTAAGATTAGCACCCAAGTGTTTTAAGGTCAGATTTATTCTTAGTATCAGCTCTTTGAAGATGCGACACTGTCAGGCTTGTGCTGTGCAGGGAGTCAGATTTCATTATCATAATGGCCCCTTCTGGCATCGAAATCTGTGAATCTCTCCATTTTATCAACCTCTGATGATTTTGCAGTCTGGAAATGACTGCAAAGATTAATAGGGAGAGGCCCAAAAACTGGTAACAACTTTTTAAAGGTTACAAACATTTATCACAGGGTCATGTTTACCCAGCTCTTTTTCAAAAAAACTTCCAATAAAATCAATTAGAAAATCGTATCTGAAAAGGAAAGCAATGAGAAGGCCCATGGAGAGGACTCACGAACGCAGTACAAGCAGCAGCATATAATCAAGAAGACAACTGATTTATACAAAAAATCGTATTCATTAAAGTATCAGAATCACCACTAGGTGATTCTTGGGGCGGGGGAGATTGTGTCTCTCTGAACCAGCTCAAAACTAAAGCCTTGCCACTGGTATTTTGAGGGGAATGAACCTGGAACATAGGAAGTCTCACTGGGTGCAGTGCAGAAGACTCATTCCCTTCAAAATCCCAGGTACAAGGCACCCAAAAGCATGCCTGAAAACAACTAAGTTAGCAAAAACTGCAGGTGAATGACTCTCTGAAACACTGAGGAATATTTGGCAACTTGAAAACAAATGAAACATTTAAGTTGAGGTTTTCTTGGGTTTGTCGTTTTGAGCAAATTTGAGAAAGGAAGGAAAAAGAGGGTATAGTTTATTAACATGAAAATCCTTCCCGGACAGCCTGCTGACCTTCAAGAGCCAACCATGACTTTGAAATGAATGAAAATGTCCTAAGTGAAATGCCATTCTCATTTTTCATAATTCATTAATTTAGTTAAATATGTCAATAATTACCATGAAAGATTCTTCGCACACATCATATTCACAGGGGTTCTGCATTTCAGCCTGTGTGGTGCAGGATGTACTGTGGCAGCTGCTGACAGCAAGCTTTTCAATCAATTCCAGAGTGTGTGTGTGTGCATATTTATTTATATAAATATTGTGCAACCTGTTTATACAGATAATTTGAAAATTATTTAATGTCACTTTTTTTCCTTTTTGATAGGTAAAGAGATTTCCCCCATTGGGTTTATATAGTTTAGAGTCATAAGATTGAGCAAGCAGGATGCTTTACGTCTGTTTCAGGCTCAAATCCCATCCAGAACCACAGATAAGCAATTTAAAAACAAAACCAGAACAGATCAATGCTTGTTGCTAACATTGTAATTGCTATTGACTTTATACATAGCTGTTGAAAAATAGATATACTATGATGCCAAAATACAATTCAGTGTACTTTTACTGTAACTCGGCACTACAGGATTTATACTCAATGAAAGACACTAACTCAGAAACAAAAAAAAGTACCGGATTATTTTTAATTTGTATGTTACAATGCTTCCCATATTTCTGAAATTCTTCTCACTAGAGAAATAACTTAAAGCCTGGTCAAAGCGATTTCTTGCATAATTTCCAAACAGGAGAATATTTAGCCTAATTATCAGTAACATCTCCACTGTTAGGACAGCAATGCCTCCAACAGGCATCAACAAGAAGTTTTTTTGTACTTCTGTGCCATATCAGGGATTTTTTTCCTAAACTTTATGACACACATTAAGCCAAGTCTGATCAAAGAGTCTACCCAAATTTGGATCTACTGAACTAGGGAAAACTATGCTTAAACCTATGTGCATTTCTTTTTGCAAGCATTATAGTTTGGATTCCCATACAAACTGTATGAAAACAAGCAGCTTCAAGTAAGTTCCATTTGGGTTTTTAAAACTAGAAATCCTGTGTGAACATCAGGGTGAACTGAAATGCAGCCACCAATGTTACAGTTGCTTCTTCAGAACAAGACAGAGATTTCTGCATTTGGAATTAAAATGCCACAACTTTTTGTTTCTCATTCAGTATAGTATTTCCACAACAGATTGTCCTGGTTTTGGCTGGGACAAAGTTAATTTTCTTCCTAGTAGCTCGCACAGTGCTGTGTTTTCAATTTAGTAGGAGAAGAATGCTGATAACACACTGATGGTTTAGCTGTTGCTGAGCAGGGCTTACATCAGTCAAGGACTTTTCAGCTTCCCCTGCTCTGCCAGGTACCCAAAAAGCTGGGAGGGGGCACAGCCAGGACAGCTGACCCCAACTGGCCCAAGGGCTATTCCATACCATATGACGTCATACTCAGTATAGAAACTGGGGGAGTTGTCTGGGGGGCAGCGATTGCTGCTTGGGGACATGGGGATGGCCTGGGCATCAGTCAGCAGGTGGTGAGCACTTGCATTGTACATCACTTGGTTTGTATATTCTTTTAGCTTTATTACTATTATTATTATCTCTTCCTTTGCTGTCCTATTAAACTGTCTCTATCTCAACCTACTGGTTTTACCTTTTTTTTTTTCTGATTCTCTCCCCCATCCCTCTTGGGGCAGGGGGAGTGTGAGCGAGCGTCTGTGGCACTTTGCTGCTGACTGGGGTTAAACCACAACACATATAATGATATATAAACGTGCTGCTAGAACGTTGCAGTCAATGTACTTTGCTGGAAACCCCCCAAAATCTTTAAACACCTAGCATTTATTCTTTTTAAACTAATTACCTTCTATGGAAAAAAGTCTGTCAAAGATCAGCTTCTAATGCTGAATTCAGATACGCTGCTCAGCTTGGTAACTTCAATGCCTGCATGTAAGTACTATTTATTACGTATTTCAGAAATCAGATCTTTTCCCTTTTCTAAATATCTGTATTTTTGTTATGCATAGTCTACCTTAAAAATAGACAGATGGGTTATGAACGAGAGATAAACATAATAAACTGAAATGTTTTCTTCCTTTACTTAATATCTCAAGAGGGACTACTTTGTATAATTAAATGTAGCGAGTTACCTCCTGAGATAGTATAAGCAATGTCTCTCCACAGAATTTAGCAGATTATGACATTCCGATCCCTAGGATTTTTTGAAACGCCACTAACAAAATTCAAAATAAGTGTGTCTGTGTACACACAATTTTGTATCAGCATAGTGTCATAATTGTCCACAGAAGTATTTCTTGAGGTGTTTTTTTTTTTAAATTTAAGAATTTGCAGCATTTAAAAAACAAAACCTGTGAACTATTTTGGACAGTTCTACCGTAACAACTAAAATCCAGGTGTTCACTTATTACTGTTTTTTTCTTTTGTTTTGCTTGCTTGCATGCCAGTATGCATGGAAAAATGCACATGTGCTTTTAACATATATTTTGCAATCATTTCAAAAGCCTTAAGAGTACAAATTGAGAAACTTCTCTCAATGGGATATTCCTTGCACTGTATATGAGCTCAGTACGCATGTCTAATGTGGCAGAAGATAATGAATCCTCTATCTCCAGTGCAAACTCTTAAGGTTTGCTAGCAAAGGACTCAATCATTTTGGTTAAGGCCATTTCTACAAAGTTAGAGAAAAAAAATGTTCTTTGAAAAGACATTCTATATTGGCAAAAACTATTCTTGCTCTCTTGCATCAACATGATAAATTAGTCTTGCTCTTGAATTTCTTTTTAAGGGACCAGCCTATCTCCTATAACAGTCACATGAGCGTCCATTCCTTTGGGTTAGACTTCTGTGGGACCCGGGCCTGCGCGTGCATGCTGGGATCAGTAAAGGAGAACTGAGTAGTGGAATAGCATCTGGAGAAGGGAAAACCTTCAGTCATTTCAATGCCTTGCTTGGGTTTCAGGTATTCAGTTATTCAACACAGGTTTTATTTAGAATAAAAAAAATCACAGCAGTCTGCTTGGACACATGCTGTTCTTTCTTTAGTTGCTCACAATGGATGCAATCAACTGAAGATATATGCTCGTTTTGTACTACAAGTGTACTGTGGCAGGATTTAAGAGAAAGAGATTAATTAAATATTTAAAATCAGATTCTTAATGACACACAGTCATATCCCTAGGCATCAATCCTGCAAACACATATGCATGTTTAGTTAATGGAACCTCTTGCGTACACAAAGTATTTAAATCCTCTCAGGATCAGCGATCTAATTTTGCTTGAAGAAGAAAAAAATGTCTTCTTTGAGCAGGTATTATATTTTTCTCTCTGCCCTTTACTAAATAACTAAAAAAATCCTTTTCAAGTTTTATCAGATGTATTGTTTGACAAAATGAGATGAAAATCAATTGTGTTTACAAGTCATTTTTGTAATTAAATAGCCTATTGTAATTCCTGATACACAAATGCTCTATCTCTAAACTTCATCCTTGTTGCCAAAACCTTCAGTTTATTGCAAAATAAAACAGAGGGCAAACAAGACAGTCCTACTCAGAAAATATACCTCCCCTAATATGTAATCTGTTAGATCTACAACTGATGAAAAATATCAGAAATGTGACAGTAAAATTGAGTGATTTGACTAGCAATTCAAAAGCGTCGCTGTATATCTAACCTCATGGTGGTGTTTTGCCACTTCCTCCTGGGAGAGACAGAGGAGGGGGAAGGGAGCCTTTTGGGAGTCTTTACTCCAACACCATACCGCAAGCACTTGCTTGAGGTGTGCTGACCGGCATCCTCCACGGCACCCACGTGTCTTTATTGACCTAAGAGGGAGCTGACACTCCCAGACATCACGCCTGGAACTGCATTCAGGAAAGATGCCAAAAGTACCTAAAACAGGCAGTGAACACTCACCTCTGGCTGAGGTGCACGACGAAAGGAGAAAAGGCAGAGGAAAGAGGGCTGTCCAAGGGGAAAAAGCTGGAGTGGGTGTCGAAGAAGGAGGGGAAGGAAAGAGGAACTACAACCATAAATGTGTAGGTTTCTTATTGTACTGTGAGTATGGTCACCTCGAGGGGTGAGAGCAGAAATGCCTGCATATTACAGACACTACGCACAACTTCTGTGCCTTACTTCCATCCATTTGATATCAGTTCTCATGGAGCTATTTCTGACCAACGGATGACAGCAGGGAGCAGAGCCCAGCTCCGTCTTTGTCTTAAGCTGTCCCCTTCCACATGACGCTGTAAATTTTAAGTAATCCACAACTGCCAGCGTTTTCACCCTGGGTGTAGGCTCCAGAGCGTTATGGTCCCTCACAAGGTCTAAACAGCATTGGGATCAGATCCCTGGTCTTCTGTCATGCCTCTTTCCTGACTCCCAGTAACAGCATTCCTTTTTATTCCTCCAAGAAGCACCTGGAGCCCTGGCTTTGCAAGGCTCTAACGTATACACAGAAGAGCTTTCTGGGCTCTCAAGACCTCACTGCAAAGACACTGTTAACTCCTCTGAACCTCAAGCCAAAGTACAGAGCCATTCCTCAGGCAGAAATCCTATAACAGGAGATTGCAATCCTATCCCACAGCACTTCAGGTCTGGACTACAGTTCCATCATTAAATTTAACTTAAGCATAAGAAATCAAATCATCTGACTAATTAGATTTGTGGCACAAGTGGTCTGCTGTCATTCAATAAAACTAGAATTCATGAACAAAATAGATGGCGATATTACTGCAATTATATAGTGTATCATAAAATCTATCATAAAATATAATGATATTACTGGTGATCATATAGTGCTAAAACATGAAATGAGGTGATAGCAAATAAACAAACAAATAGAAGAATCAGTGATAATTCCCAGTTTCATCTCTATGCTTAGTTTTCTCATTTCAAAAGTATCTCCTCTGCACAAAATAATATAGTTTTTATTAGATTTTAAAGCAGCTTTCTGTACTTGTAACAGTACATACTCCTGTAAGAGCTGGACCCGTTGGTGGTTGATATTTTTAGGCCCATCCTCAGCAAAGACAGGTTACAGATCTCTGTCAAACAGATACTGTGCAGCCACATATACCTGCCTATTATTTAAAAGAACCCACACCCCTGACAGCGACTTTTCAGGCAATTACTGCATGCCTGTGCTAATCCACCATTAGGCAGTGCCAAGAAATTATCAGAACAGCAGATAGCTTCAGATATTATTGTGCTCTGTCATGCTGGATGGAGACCTGGTTGCTTTGAGAGGCGGCATCCACCTGGCATTTGAGGGAAATCAGATTTGCTGGCTGACACTGTCACTTCTGTTTGCTGCCTCTGATGTTGCTGATCAGGAGGTACAGTTCACTAGCAGTGAATTCGGCACAGCTTAAAAAGGGCTGTCCCTTGGCGGGCCTTTCTTGAGAGAGGTCCCACAGAGAATCAGCAGGCACTTGCTCTTCTTCTGTGCTTGTTATTTCATCTTGTCCTCATTATTATTTCTGGCTTATTTAGCATGAAAAGCCTAGCAGGAAAACACTCACTACAATACCTTCTGTGGGCTGATGCCACTCAGATTCACCCGAATTAGAAGGTGATGTCTAGTGCTTTACCCAGTGCTTAAGCCATAAAGGGAGCTTATTGAGCTGAAGTGCAGCCTGCTTGGCAAAGAGCGCCTGCAGCTCCAGGAAACAGCATGAAAATAAGGCCGAGACGCTCTATCTGCCGTGTGAACTGAAGGCACACCCATTCGGCTACCTGAGCGCACAGTCCTGTGCTGCTGTTCGAGCCCGATTGCTAGTGGATGAAGCAGATATCAAAGTTTTCTTTTCATCTCCAAGAGATATGGTGCATAACTTCTCGTATTATCCTATCGCCCAGCTTCATCTCTTACAGCAGGATTGCTGGCAGGAGTGAAAAGGCCTGAGGAGATCTGGTGCTGCAGTTAGCACAAGCCCCTGGATAAAAGACACACCGCAGAAGTTTTCTGAAGGCAGCTTCGTGCGCACACGCCTTGCTGGGGAGAGCAGGGGTCACCGTAGACCCTGTTTTTGAGGAATCTGTTCTGGTTCCCTCACGTCTTACATCTTCTGGGCAGTCAGTGCAAGCACTCCAGACCAAGAGACAGAACTGGTTAAGATAATCTGCTCTTAGCTAAGGTATGAGAACACCCTGTGTACGTCTTGAAGATACATCCTCTTTATCTGAAGATAAGAAAGGACTTTATGCTTTTACAAATATTTATGAAAAGTAAGACCTACAAAGCTACAGTTATATACTAACGCAAACTTTTTTTGAGAAGTACTGATGCTCCTCAGAAATAAGTTTTCATAACTATAACACTAAATGCACGACTGTGATTTTTTTATCAACTAAAACCACAGAGACAAGAAAATAAATACTTGTTATCTGGCCCCTGCTTGCTCTGAGTACTGTTTGCTAACAGTCCCAGGCTTTTGGTTTATAATTGTATCTCTTTTTGAATTGTGATATATATTATTTTAATGCTTTTGTGGCTCAGTGTTCTCGCCTATTTTCATAGGCACATGCTTTGGTTGTGTTCTTTGATGGCTAAGGAGAGCGTATAAATTCCGAATGTACTGTTTATACTGCTGTAGCGGTACGTCTGTACTGGCTGGCACCAGTCAGGCAGACTAAGACGCCGGTAAACTATATGATATACAGACATGCAGTGAAACAGAACGATGTTTACAGCATCGGAAAACAAACACCCAGGATATGGGAAGAGATGTCAAACAAAGGCAAGGAAAGCAGAGCTGGCTAGTTTGGTTGCTTCCACTTCTATATCTATAATGCAAATAACACTACTGTAAATTCAACTGGCTTACTGAGCAGTGGACTGTATACTGAAAAAATATTAACTTTGTTGATCAAGTAAGCCATAGCCAGATCTTGCGATTATTTATTTTCAGCAGCTCTATTGAGGTGAGTCATTTTACCTGCTGATCCTACTATAAAGTAGCAAGCTCAACACCAGTTACACCCTGTTACTGTTGTGACGGCCATCGCTCCTTTCCTCCCAAAGGTGAATTACAGCATTTTAAAGAGTGAAAGTCCTCTGAGGTCTCAGGCACGTTGACAGCATTTTTGAAAATGGGGACTTCTATTGTACAGAATAGCACCTCTTTTTTAGAAAATGGTTGTAGACACACTTTATCAACAGGCTAAAAGAAAAGGCATGACCGCACTGGTATCAGTGGCAAGGTCTGCACTTCTTTCAGGGGGGTAACTACTCAAGTGTACTTTGACTTCTCGATCACCTGCGCTGGAATATTTGCAGTACTCTTTGGAAATAACACAGCGATAAGCTAATTGTTCTGAAATAATTACAAGCAAAGTAGATACTTGTACTCAGATCTGCTATATGAGGAAACTTAATGCACGTAACTTGGTGGCATTCAGTCCTGCTCCTTCCAAACCAGAGAATGGGAAATTCTGAACTGGCAGCTCTCCTTGGATTCTTGTGCTTTTTGTTTTGCTCCATCTCAGCAATTCTCCACTTTCCATGTAGTATCTACCATACTGTATTACACAAATACTGCTGCAGTATTGCAGGTAACTGTATATCAAGCTTTGCTCATTTAAAATTCTATCACGGATAGTGTAACATTTTAGTTTCCAAATTCTGATACATAACAAACAAATTTAAAATCGCCCAAAATGTGTCCCCTGCTCCTCAGAGTGTCACTGGCTATGTTGGAAAGATATTAGAGATCAAAAGCTATGCTAAAACTGCAAGAGATCAAAAAAGGCCTACGGCAATATGAATGTGAAGCGATTAAGCCTATAGTTCTTCAGGCAAGATTGCTCCCTGGCTGGAAAAAAAAAAAAAAGAGACAAACTCAGATCTCTTGAGGATAGGAATTCAGAAGAACAAAAATATCACTTCAACATTCTCAGTTCTTTTTACAAGCAAGAAAAGGAGAGGCACAAACCCCAAATACACTGGACTGGGCACTGAAAGAAGCATTCTGCCTAGGCAACATTATTTTAAATCAACGGTTTTGTATTTATAGCATATTTCAACCTATAATTGCTTCAGCATATTGTAGTACAAAGTTACTGTTGAATATGATAAAGGACATTTTAATCTACTGAATGTGCAAAAAGCGTAAATGACTTTTTAATAGCACTGTTGTTTTGACTGACAAAGATTTATGTCAATGAGAGAAAAGGTTTTAATGAAAAAATATTGCTACAAAGCATATACGTATGCTTACGTCTTTTACATATATAAGTGAATGAGACAGACATTAATAAAGAAATAAAGCTTCCTGTAAGATCTGGCCTTTGATTTTCCCTATTCCATTTTTAAATCCATCACAGAGGTGTCATATTTTGGTAACACATTAGCACAGTCGTGACATAAAAATGGCAATGCCTATGAATTCCTTCCATCTTTTAATATAAAATACAAGTATCAAAGATGTCGGAAAAGTCTTGCAAACCTCTGACCTTATAGAAACCTGTGAGTAAAAAACCACTGCAATGGATTAAAAATTATTTTATCAGATTCCCACTTCCCAGGCTAGCCCCAGCCTCCACTTGCTTTTCACTTTTTGGATCCTTCCCACCTAACAGGAGGGCTACCAGGAAAAATTGTGGGTTTCATGTTTAGAGCAGCTGTGTATAAGAAATGCATTTCACACAAGGCCCAGGCTTTCTGGATGATAAAAGTGCTTGCAGACGTGTCCAATCGATGGCAGTTCTCACTGCATGCACTGTAAGTGCCCTGCAGCGACGGCTCTGGGGACTACCCTTACACAGAGGGAGCAGGACGGCAGGGGGAGGAGGGGACAGGCAAGCAAAACAGCATGACAACTCCAAAGGCAAATCCAAGCAGATAAAGTACCTGAAATAATTACTTGTTGAAAGCAGATGACAAAAAAAAACTGATACTGGGCCACACAGTAATAGCACCAAGAGCAAGACACGTGTCCTCTTCCAGTGCATGGCATGTGTCCCATGTGATTAGAGAAGCTGGGACATGACCTCACTCTCGAATAAATTTATCAAAAGCTAAAAATCATGTTTCACCTGTAAACCATAAACATGACTGCCCTGTTGGCTTTCAATGAACAGGAAGCCATTTAACAGAAGGTGAGTGGAAGTGAATGATGAATGCACCCTTCAGCAGAGCAGCTGAACCAAAAAACCCCTACTGAAATCTTTGTGCAGTAGAATATTTTGGGAAGGAAAATGTTGCCTATATGTTTTCAGCTGGGAACTGAGTCTTTCTACGTGTTACTCTCAGCTTTAAAAAAAGACATTGACTGTTTATCAGACACTCTACAGATAATATAGAAAACTTTTGGCTGGGGTGACTATTGCATTGATCTCTCCCTGAATTCAGTAGATTGCTCTAGCTTTTATGAACAAAAAAAATGCAGCCCCTCTCTCTCATCTGCTTGGACTGCTGTAATTAATGAGCTAAGACAAGCATTACCACAAGCACAATTCATTATCATTGTTCCAGTCTGTGTTCAAATTATATATAAAATAGTTGGCGAAGAGTACTGTTGACAGAGTAAAAAAAAAGATTGCTCAACACACCCATATTCTACAAGTTTCTTTCTGTATAGAAACATCAGTCTTCATATATGCATATGAAGAATTTTCTTTCATACTAGACTGCAGCCAGTACTAGATTATTATTACTGTATTATACACATGACCAAATGAGATCAATAGTGTATAATAATTTTTTCTCTAATACACAACCTCTCACTCTTGCCTGAAACAAAAAAAAATTAAAAAAAAAACAACCCCAAACAATAATAAAATATGACTGTAAAATGAATCAACGGGTTTTGTTTATTTGACTAGGTCCACTGCTCCAGAAGGCAGCACAGGCATCAGATTTTGTACATAGCTCTCTCACAAGAGCTCAAAGTACGTACTTTTTGTCTTCCTAAGGGCCTACCTACAGTGGGTCCAGCAAGACATAACAAGTTACACTCGTTAACAGTGTAACTTAATTCCTTCCCAAGGGTCCCAGTTTTGCAACCCTTTCTCACATTAAAAAGCCCAATCATGAGTAATTCATCAAAAACAACTCCCTTTTTTTGATTTTCTGAAATGATAACACACTAACCATCTAAATTTCTATTTAAGCTTCTAAACAATTAACTTTTTTAAAAAGTCTTACAACTATCACTGCTTTTATGAACCCAGGCTTAAGACTGCTAGTCTATTTGAATAAAATAAACTCAGTGAAAAGTATTGCATATTTCTCAAATAGCATGCAACTTCATACATTCCATCAGAAATCCCAAAAGTATGTCAGGAAAGTCTTTCAGTGTTTTCTGGCTTGTGCTGCAAACCAGCAACCCTTGGGTTGTCTAAACAACACAGTTCTCTAAAAAACAGGTTTGAATTCTCTCCAGTAAGAGCTGATCCTTACTTGGATATCAATCTAAAAGACTCAGAGCTATGCATTCTCTTTTTTAGAGAGAATTCCTGCGTAGGAATGTCTCAGTGGTGGAGAGAAGAATCCAGTTAATGAAGTAAGAGAGAAACAGGCTGCCAGAAGGACCCTTTGGAGCTCTTTCCTGTCCTTTCCCTGTTGCCTCACGCTGTCAATTATGCCTGAGAAGACAGTACAAGCTGTTTCTTACACACATGTACAAGCTTCATAACTGATGGGTTTGAGGCATCTCTTATGAAAAGTCACACAGGGAGAGGACACTTCATTATTGAAGTCCCTCTGTTACTTTACAGTAAGAGAAGGAAGTTTCGTGTTAACCTGACACAGATGAGTAATCATCTTGATACCATTTCCCAGATGAATAATCTTCTCTGGAAAAACTGCTAAACATTATCAGTTGCACTTCAGACAGCCCAGCCAGGATGAGTCAGGCTGCAGGAGCACCTCAAGCTTCAGGGAAGCCAGAAACCTGACAATGATTAAAGGTAGAAGCCTCCAAAACACACGAGAAACAAGGCTACTGGCTTGTTTGCAAAAGTCTGTCCATCATTAAGGTCAGACAGACCTTGCAGTGCTTTTTCCCAGCATGGTTCTATCAACATCTGAAAAAGACTCGTGTCTCCCCAGTTGACACAGTCACGCCAAACAGACAGGTTATGTTGACAGGGGAGGGTGGTTGGCAAGCTGTATCATTTGGAGATGAAGTCTAGTTAAACCAACAGTAAACCCTTTCATTCATAAAATGTTCATATTTTAGGTTTGGCCCCAGGCACTCTTGCTAACATCACACCTGTCCCGCTGAAGTGGGTAGTATAGAATCACAGAATCACAGAATGCTTTGGTTTGGAAGGGACCTTTAGAGGTCATCTAGTCCAACCCCCCTGCAGTCAGCAGGGATGTCTTCAACTCCATCAGGTTGCTCGGAGCCCCATCCAACCCGGCCTTGAACGTTTCCAGGGATGGGGCCTCCACTACCTCTCTGGGCAACCCATTCCGTTGTTTCACCACCCTCATTGTAAAGAATTTCCTCCTTATATCCAGTCTAAATCTACCCTGTTTCAGTTTAAAAGCATTACTCCTTGTCCTGTCACAACTGGCCCTGCTAAAAAGATGGTCTCCATAAAAAGATTGTCCCCATAAAATATAGACTGCAATGTAATGCCATCCTATGCACCATACAGTTCCCCTGCTCTAATGTAAGTTCAGAAACATGTATCACAAGTATGGATCCATCTCCTTAAAATGGTTAGCTCATTTTTCTAAGATTTAATAACACTGATCCTTTTTCTGTAAGAACTCCATTATTATATTGCCTGTACTTACCATGAAGGTAATGTGCATGATTTTTGTGCAGATTATGGATTTAAGAAACACGTAAGCGACAAAATTTTCTTACAACACTTTTTCATAGTCACTGTTTTTAGTCTAATGTAGCATAGCCTTACAAACTATTTTCCTCTTTAGTCAGGAAAAATCACTGCCAGCAAGCAAGTTGCTTAATGTTGTTTACAACATGTCTTCTTAAGGTCAAAATTAACATAGGTAATGATCATTTTAAGGAGTGACACTGTGATGCATCAAGCATGAAGGAGGTCAAGAGTAAGTCCACTCATAATGTCATCTTAACCTTACGTTTATCTCCAAATATTCAAAAGAATCTAGGTTTCAAGTGGCTCAGTCTCCTTCATGAATTTTTGGGCCAGTATATACATACAAATATATATCGAATAGGTTCCTTCAGGGGGTGGATCAGGGCAGAAACATTCTCTGCCTTACCCGTGTAGGAGCTGGTTTCCTCCTGCACTGAGTGTTGAGGCAGCCCAGGGAAATCAGTGCCTGAAATCAGGCACTCAGGCTTGGTGCTTAAAGTTAGGTGGTATGAATACACACGCCTCCAACAGTCTGTTTATTTTCCCACAGTATTTTGTTGAAATTCACATATATTTTGCTTAGAGCTGTATTGGTTTAATGTGATTTGCTGAAGAACTTGTTTATTCTTTACAGGCTTCTGTTTTTCGTGTGTAACCTTTTCCTATTTCCTTTGAGTATTCTCATAAGACTACACATCTCTGCTAGTACATAACAAAGAACACTGTTTAATATTCTATTTTTTGTAAGAGGCTTAGGAGGAGTAGGTTAGCCTGTTTACACAGTGTTTGCCTGCTGTAAGCATGTTTTAAATACTTTACCTTAGAAATCCTTTAAACTTTTCTATGCATCTGCAGACAGAAGAAGCTGAACAACACTATGTCTTTTAGATTTAATTGCTGCTTCCTGAAGCGACCAACCCATATCACTGTATCAAAAGTGTCATGGTTGTTGCTCTTGAGGTTGTGCTGATCAACTAAACAAACCTTTCAGCTGTCAAATTTGACAGCAGCACATACATAACGTCCTCTTTATAAAGTGGAAGCACCACAAGCACATCGGAGAGCCAATATGCTATGCACTCAACCTTTTTCCAAAGAGGGGTAAGAATCCCACTTAATTTTTCTCCAAACCTGCATTCAAAGGAGACATACCCTTCAAAATGGCATTTTACAAGGCAGCACCACCAGCTAAGAGAGCCGTTGGAAAGGGACTGGACTGAATGCAGCCGGCCAGCTAGGCAAAAAAGCATGGCAGCGAATGGGAAACAGCCTTTCTTTGGGGTATTTCAAGACCTTGTAGCAAAACTGAACTAGCCTTGGCAATAGAGTTGACTGTGGTTTTGTAGTTTCCCTTCCAGTGGATACATTGGTAGCTCCGGAGCTGCAGTTGAAAAAGATCACAAAGTACCCTGGGCAAGCCACAGTCAAGCCTCGCTACATACAGAAGCAGAAAATACCAAATCTCACCCTGAAAGGGACAAAGAGGGAAAGAAGTAATTCATTCTCCTCTTCCTTGAGCATACAGTCATTCTAAACTGTAAACTTCAGGATAAAAGGCCTAGTGAAAACTCTATTATGGAAACAAATTATATACTGTATCTACATAGAGGGGAAACACCATAAAAAGATGCTGTCCCTTTGTGTTCAGTTTTGGGCCCCTCACTACAAGAAAGACATTAAGGCGTGGAGCATGTCCAGAAAAGGGCAATGAAGCTGGTGAGGGGTCTGCAGCACAAGTCTTCTGAGGAACAGCTGAGGGAACTGGGGTTTTTTAGCCTGGAGAAGAGGCTGAGGGGAGACCTTATCACCCTCTACACCTACCTGACAGGAGGCTGTAGCGAGGTGGGGGTCGGCCTCTTCTCCCTGGTAACAGATGATAGGACGAGGGGGAATGGTTTGAAGCTGCGCCAGGGCAGGTTTAGGCTAGACATTAGGAAAAACTTCTTCACCAAAAGGGTTGTCAGGCTCTGGAATGGGCTGCCCAGAGAGGTGGTAGAGTCCTCATCCCTGGTGGTATTTAAAGGAAGGATAGATGAGGTGCTTAGGGACATGGTTTAGTGGTGGGATGGCAGGGTTAGGTTAAAGGTTGGACAAGAGGAAATGACCTCAAGTTGTGCCAAGGCAGGTTTTGACTGGATATTAGGAAAAACTTCTTCACCAAAAGGGTTGTCAGGCTCTGGAATGGGCTGCCCAGAGAGGTGGTAGAGTCCTCATCCCTGGTGGTATTTAAAGGAAGGATAGATGAGGTGCTTAAGGACACAGTTTAGTAGTGGAAAGGTACAGTTGGACTTGATGATCTCAAAGGTCTTTTCCAAGCAAATGATTCTATGACTCCCTTGCTGCCCTTTATCAGTCTGTTTGTATTGCACCCATTTACGTGCCCATTTCAGCCACTTGAACTGTTTACGGATGCATTCGAGCTAGAGCCCATCCTACCAATTTAAAGCCCATAGAGTCATGCAGAACCCAATTTATTTCACGGGGAAGAAAGGGGAGTGTGACATACTTGCTAGGAATACTTCTGAAACCTTGTCATACCTGTTTAAAGAGGTAATGTGGCCCAGGATCAAACAGATCTGCATGCTAACACATTTTTTGGCATTTTTTTTAAATTGACACTAGAAAGCAAAAGGTGGTTTGTACATACAGCACCCTGTCACTGAGGTTATGTAGGCCAGGTGTACCTTAGGAAACCCAGCATGCAAGTGCCCCTTAGTGAAGACAAGTAAATTTGGAGAAGTGTCCACATTACTTATAGATTAGTCATTAGTGAGAAATGAAGGTAAGGTATCCAACTAAAATGTATTTCCTCGTTGCCTAAATCTCTTTTTTTTTTTTTTCCTTCTGATGTCTCTTTAATATTTTCTGACTAATTTCTGCAAGTATGCAAAATCACAAAACCTGAGACTCTCAAGGTACACGAGTCGGATATACACAAATGTGTTATTTTCTTATAACAACTGGCTACCATGCCAAACCAATGCATGTTCCCACTGAAGCAAGAGAGAAACCTTAGGATATATCCTGAAGTCAGACAGAATTGTATCACTCGAGGTATATTCAACCGAGGTCAAAGAAAAGGTGTGCTGATTAGTTACAAATTTCTCATTGATTTGTCAGCATTACAGTAAAATGGTAATTATGCTTCATTAATCCCTCCAATTAATCCCTGTTCCTTTGTAAATAAGGTTAACAACATTGATGCATGTGATACCAAAAGACTGATCTCAGTCTGGGAAAACCTTGCCGTTTAAATTGTTAAGAGCCAGACTGTTTTTCCTGCCAGAAGAAAAAGAAAACCCTCTAGTAAAACACCAATTAGGTTATTATTGCCACATTATTTTTTTCAATAATAATTGTCATGTTTACCTTTCTTGCATCTCGTATCATCTTCCGAACAGTTTCCTTTATGGTATAAGGCTGTGCTCGCGGTGGATGAAAAAGCAGATCAATATTCGTGGCACCAGAAATTCCAGGCATCAGGTAGGGCCAACCTAAGTCAAGATTTGGAGCTTCCACATCAGATTCAATGGGCCAGTAGGTTCCCGAGGAAGAGGTGTCATCAATGGCATGGTTAGAGGAATAAATTGTGGTTTGGGGAAGTTTGTGAACATTGTTCAAAATATAATCAATCTCCTCATCTGCTAGGAACTCTGAGCATCTCTCTGTGGAAAGAAACTCTTTGTAGGCTTCTAAACCTCCTTCAATTAGAGCATCAATAGCTACTCGGTACCATTCCTTGTAATGAGGTTCAATATAGCTGTCTGATCTGCATTCATCATGTAGGGAAGATAGCAAAGATGAAGTTTCCATTTTCACATATATTCTGTATGAAGTCTCTTAAACTTCCATTCGTGAGCTGATGAAATGTATCTATAAAGAGAGAAAAGCAAGAAAACAATCAGAATATTTCTAGACATCTATGACACGCACATGGATGTTATTCAAAATACTTTTCCGGTAATGTTGCTCTAAGTTTTTCTAGCACCTTCCAAGAATTTAAAAATGTTTTGAAAAGGCTCAGGGATCAATACTGTGAAATTAATATTAAAGAGCTAGATAAACAGCTGCTTCTACATAAGGCAAACATAAACACATAATTAAGTGATTTGATGAAGTTCTTATATTAAAAGCTACAGCAGAGCTCGTAATACACTTAAGATCTGTACCAGTAACACCAATACATACCCAATGCATGTTCTAATATGCTACCATAGGTTGGGCTTCAAAACTCTATAACAACTGACAGAGTAGTGTTCAGAGAACACTTCAGAAACCAATTACATTTCCTACTTTTTGATGCATTAATCTTTCTCTGCAATGCATTCCTTTCCTCTGGCTCCCTTGAAAAAAGAGTCACTCAGATCCCTCTCCTTAGATCTATCTGTTCTCCCATGCTGATCTAATCCATTTGTTGCTCCCAAGCAGGACCAGCCTACCTCATTTCAGTGAGTTATGAGGAACTCCGGGAAGATTTCTCCTCCCACATCTGGGATCAAACTCTGAATCAGCAATCTGATGTTTAGTTTCCACCCTGCTCATTCCTTCTGCCAAAGGAGCGGCTGCTTTAATCTTACCTTTTTTTTTTCCCAAAAAACCCATTAATAATAAGTTGCTTACAGCTGATGATTTATAAATTCATTCTTACTATCCTTTTATTTCATTTAACAAGGGTTGGGAGGGTTGGTTCCTGCTGCAACAATGTGGGATTTAAGAAAGAGAGAGGACAAATGGCCAACGTCTCTTCCTTCACATTTGTGCAACCCTACAGGACTCCAGCAACTCTACCGTTCGCCTAAAACCTAAACTGTAATGAACTCCAGCACTGGGCAGGTAAACCACTAAAAAAAAAAAAAAAAAAAAAAAAAAAGGGTGGTGGTGGGTGGATTTTCATGAGACGGGCAGCAGTATGGCCACGTAAAAAAGAGAGAGGATATATGGTACCACTGTTTCATTCTTCAGGGCTAGGGCATGAAGCTCAAGAGAAAGACAGCAGAAGTAGGAAGGACGTCCAACGAAGGCAGAATAGTTACAAAAAGCATATACAGCATAGCTTGAAAGTTAACATTGGGTCTCCTGACAAGCTTAATTAATACTATCGCAGTATAATAGCAAGGAATAGTTGTACGGAGTTCTGATTGCATTTACAGTCATATAAACGTAACACAATTTTCTCTTCCCATCAAGATTTTTCAGGTATTTTTGCAAGCACTGCATTTGCTTTCCACTGTCTGCTGGGAACAGTTTAAATCCTCTTGAAAGGAAACCTAAATTAGCTACATTAACCTAAAGGAATGAAAACCAAAATCTCCATATACTCCTGATACTCTAAAGTCCAATTAAATGTTCAATTAAACCAAGATTTCTGAGGACCTTGGGAAGTCTGAGGTTAAAAAAAGACCAAGAAAGAAAAATCCAGATCTGAGGCTGGCATCAGCATGTCATATGAAATAATTCCATTTGAATCCTGTCTCTCAGCCAAGGAGCAGGATAGATCCTCCCAGATAGGATTGCTTTCGAGCCTGGGGGAAAGGAGTGTTTCTGGCTGCTTCCAGAGTAGCTCTTTGTGGTGAACTGGAAAGCAGCAAGCGAAATGGATCCGACTGCTCTCCCCTGACCAAGAATTATGTGTATTCCTGGGACAGATAGTCAGGGCTTTGCTCTATGCTGCTCTTGCAGATAGAAACAAAACATTATAAAATAGGAGTGATACCATTTCACTTTGCCCAGATGCTGACACAGCCTGTGGTGCAAGGTGACGTGGAACCGAGCATGCAGTACAGGCAAGACAGACCAATTCAAAGGTCAAACGCTTACAATAGTGCAAAATTTAAACTTTCGCATCAGTGTCCCATGGAAGCCAATCATCTGGAACAGGTTTTCAAGACGTTTTAGATGAAGAATGAAAAACTACCGAGAGTACAAAATGCAGAGCTACTCGGCTGAGTTCTTCTGAAGAGTTTGAACATTAATACAGGCGACTTTACTTGAGAATCTAATACAGGGCTCGTGCAGGGCCCTCCAGGACAAGTAACTCTCTAAACGGTGCAGTAAACCTGTCAGTCTTAATACGACATTTAAGACTAAACAAAATTTTACAACGGCAAATGAAAAATATTTCCAAAATGCTCATTACTTTGGAATGGATATACTTCTAAAACAGGTATTTTGCCACTGGTTTCACACACACAGTTGAGAAAGACATAAGTGTTTCTTTCAAAAGCTTGTCTAAATGCCTTATTTCTTCTTCTCTTTCCTTTGAAAATAATATAAGGGAAGAGGACTATACTTAGTATGTAAGGTTGTGCAACATAAAATATTATGAACAAAGAAAAGGCAAAAAATGATTGCATGTGTGTGTTGGCTCATGTGCGTTTTTTGTTTTGTTTGGTTCTTTTGATTTGTTTTCTGTAATAGTAGAGTATGTTGTCTGACTTTTCATTGAAAACAATGAATTAATTAATTGTGGCATAGGTCAAATGCAGTAACTTATGCTCAGACTTATGCTGAAAGCAGGGTATAAACATACCATAACCTTGGAGAGGTGAGACTGCTAGTGTCGTGTCTTCCAAACAAGAATAGTTATTTTGCAGTGAACATCTTTGATGTTGATCTTTGATTTACACGTGCTGTTTACAAACGTAGCTTAAAGCAGCGCACATTTCTTTAAGAAAGTACATGTAAAATCTGCCAGCGTGGAAATAAATCACAGAAAAGGTGAGAAAAATGAAAAAAAAATTCTAATTCTGGTTTTTGGAATTAAGGACAAGCACACAATATATTCATGAGAAGAAACAAAAGAAAACTCCCAAATTAAAACGATGGCTTCGGGTATATTTGACAAAAGCTCTAGATGTCTTGACACAGGCATTTTCCTCCCTAGAAGGTAAGAGCTATTTTGTAGGAAATGCACCTATGAAACCAATATAATTTTGGATAGAGAGGCAGAGGCTTAGACAAAATTCTAAAATAAACTTTTTGGTGTCTTCTTCAACCGTGTGTAATGATTTCTGCATCATCAGCTTGATTCTTCAAAGATCCTCCTCAGGTCAACAATTCTATTAGCAAGGTTGTGCAGAATGAGGCCCATCACTGGAGGCTTCCAGAGCTTTATCAGACTTCATGTACGTGATTACGAATTTTACGCGCACCAGGAAAGCTGTTGTTCATCCTCTGAGAAATAACCTCAGCTGTTAATCCCAGCCCAGAGTATCAGACATCTTCTCTGCTTGGACACAGGGATCAACTACTTAAAACTTTTTTTATTAAGTGTCATTAGTGGACTTAAATTGAATTTAAACTCCAATGCAGCTGCTAAAATTGAATCCTTTGCTGAAGAACACACAATCCGGATCCTGCACCGATGCGATCATCTTGTCCTTCCATTAGCAACATGCTCGGACCTTTCCAGTGCCGTTGCCAGGAACCCGGCAAGAAGAGAGCTTTTCCTTTGACAGAAAAGTAAATGTGCCTTTTTTGCAGAAAGATACGGAGAGTATCCCAGCTTCCACAAAAGCAGCAGATGACAAATGCCCACTGGAGCAAATGATGCAACATTCTGCGGTGGTTCCAGGAGCACAGTCCTCCAGGCTAGAGCTGAAGACAAGCAACTTCCCTGCCTTACTAATATTCTCAGGATTAGAAAAATTTCCTATTCAGCAACTTTGGGAAGCAGCTCCAACCTCCGGCTCAAACAGCCGGTCCTTGGCAAGGCCCTGGCCATGGTGCTCTCCACAGGATGTCCTTATCTCTTTTCCAAAGGAAATGGGATGGCTTTGACAGTTTCTGCATAAAGTTTCAACCTTGCCACCTCAGTTAAAGGAAATTTAAACCACGGGAGCATCTTGTCGCTGGCCCCTCTCTCAGGTATGGCTTTTGGGGCATCCACCTGAGCACCTCCAACCCGCGGCTCTGAGGAGCCTCCCCACCGCTTAAGGGCCTGGCGTGACCAGCCCTGAACAAAATAAACAGGCGTTTTACGACAGCTGCCTTCCACCAACCTTTCTATTAAGGAATTGTATCAAGAATAAATAATAATTACCTACATTAAGCAGTGACAGGCAATTATTTCATTATTAATGAAATTACAGTATTTTCCGTGGATGCAAAGGGCATCAAATTCGAGTGAAAAACACCACCGCGAGCGTTCCTGCTTCTTTCTTTCTGCGCTCTCTCTCTCTCTTTTTTTTTTTTTAAAAACCAGAAAGTTAACT
>NW_009259686.1:2319121-2338064 GCF_000687185.1 Egretta garzetta | reverse complement strand
GGAAGCGGGGTGTGCGTGCGCGTGGGAGATGGAACTCAAAGCCAGCGCTGGCTTGAAGGAAAAACAAACCCGTCAGCCTCGAGTCACGGTTTCCAGGTTAACTCCGGGGGAGGAAGTCACGGCGAGGGAGCGATTCCCATTTGAGGCCTTTAAATGAGGTTGCGTGGATGAGCCCCCTTTCCGTAGCTCAGTTGCTTTAAAATGCTCTTCTGCGCATGATGTCTCTCAGGTTGGAGAAGCGGACCTGGAGGCAGAGCACCCCATTCTAGCTGCCATGCCAGCCAGGCCTTCCTGCAGCCAGCGTCATCCTCCTCGCCTGCCCGCAAGCTGGGCCAACGCCAGTGTGGCAATCCCGTGTTTGGAAACTTTTGAGAGCCGTCTCCCAAAGGCACTTCCAAATCGCGATCACCTTTTTAGTAGGATCATGCAACTGCCAGCAGGTCAGCACATCACATGTGTGCATGACTTCAGCACACCGAGGCTTAAGCGCACCGAGTTTTCTTTGTCATTTTAAATTAATGGCAGTGGATAGAAAACTTTTTATAGGCTTCATCCATACCATACCCTGTGGCGCATAACTGCAGGCAGCTTTTTCATGAGCTGTTTAAGACAATGCAGTGCAACCTTGACAATTACGCTTTATCAGCAATAATTCATCCAGTCTGGCTTTAAGGACATACTTTTTTTCTGACATTTACTGCCCAATAGTAAATACAGGGTATATCCCATTTCTGAAGCTAAGCATGATTCTTTTTGATGAAGGTTCTCTGAGGAAAAAAAAAAAAAAAAGTAAAAATATGCAATATCTATACAACGATATACATATATAAATGTGTAAGTCTGGTGGCCACCCGGCACTGACTTTTTCTGTACAGATAATTCAGGTAATGGAATGCACAAGAGGAAATAGTTGGTGTCAATATACTCATGGACTACCCTTTACAGACATAGGATCACCTGGATTAAATGGTTAGACTCTTCTCACACTCGAAAAAGAATTTCCCTGGTTTTCATAAAAAATAAAGGGGGGAAACGGCTGTGAAAACAAACAAACTTTTAAAATGTGCTTAGTACTTTATAGTTAGTTAGTACACAGCACTTTTTATCCCATGAAAATGTGTGGTCAGGAAGGAGATCGTGTTTCTGTTGAAACTTGTCCTTGAAGAGGTGGGGCCATGTAAATTTTTAAAAGAGCAGATCTATTTTCTAAAGTTATTTTTGAGAGGGCAGGAAGGCAGACGGATGATCACAAAAGCACATTTGACCTTGACTGAATTGGTTGGACTTTTATTACATAAAATTTACAAGTATTACTGGGTCTTTCTTTTAGAGAAGTCAGTGGTTGAGTACTGGCTTAGCATAAACAAAAAGTGTAATGAGTCCAGTAATAGCTCTCTAAATAAGGAAATCTGCATGAAAAAAAGCACCTAGGGTTTTTTTGCTGCATTAGTACCTGTACAAGAAAAGGGTTTTTTTCTGTGCCTGTACAGTGCCCAGCTCAGTGGGAACTGATCTAATACTGAGACATTAAGCAACACGCACGCACACAAGCAATACAAATGAACAACACAGTATAAAACAGCAACAATAATATCAGTAATAATAAGGCATTATTATTGCTGTTATTACTAAGGAGAACGTTGCGCTCTCTAAATAGCCGGTACACCGTGTCAACTTTAAAATTAATGGGTAAACAGAGCGATAAGCAGAGGTGAAGAAAGCTTAAACAGATCTGTTTAAATACTGAGAAAGCCCTTACATAGAAGACAGAAAAGCAATGGCAAATGCTGTTGGAGATTCTTCCATGCAGTTGGGGGGCTGCTGAGTTTATCAACTGAAGTCCTCCAGTAGCTTTACCAGACCTGACATTTCATAAAACCTACCTTGGATAACGTGATTTGGAAAGCAGATATCCACAGTCAACTGTCAAAATAAAGAACGTTTTTACTCCGCAGGTAGTAAACTTCTGAGTCTTGCAGCCACAGGAGGCAGACGGAATGAGCAAGCTCAGTAAGCGGTAAGACAAACTCTTAAACAATAGGTATAAAAGTGGATTCCTTCAGCATCCTTTAGCATCCTTCAGCATCCTTACTCCTAGAGTCATGGAGCTGCAGCAGTTTGAGGGAAATGGACTGCAGAAACTGGCCATGCTCTCATTTGCCTACACAGCCTATCCTTTTGCCATTGGAAGCATAACATTGGGGAAGACCAGTTGAAGCATCTGATTGATTGGAATTGTTTTACTGGAATCCCACTGATTCATGAAGCCTCAAAACTACAAGTTCTTATTGTAGACATAGCTTGTTCACGGGAAAAAAAGAATTCACTCCATATGTTTGATACCACTATCTTCAGAATGTTATCAGAAAGAACACTGATTGTCTTAAGTGACCTGGGTACTCAGATGATGGTGCTGATGGATGATCGTCTCTGTGACTTCCATCAGTTTCCAGTTGTCAGTTCTGACTTTTTTTTTGTACTGACAGATCATCTTGCCATGTACAGGTCTAGCTGAATGCAAGGAGAAGGCAAAAGATTGTTATCACATATACAATGACACCAGTCCATAAGTTTATGACATGAATAATTATTAAGGATAAATATTTATATGAATGATACTTATATTCCTACTGCATGCTTGCTAAGATTTAATTTAGATTTACTAAAGGGGACATTAATTTGGAAGCAGTGGCTGTTTATACAATTCTTGACATCTACAAGTTGAGCTTTATTAGCTTTTAAACAGGTGAAGAATGAGTACAGTCCTGAAGATTCAAACTATTTACAAATCAAAGGCTGTCTCATCTACAGCATAAGCACAGAGACTTCACACACTAATCTTAAAATTAAAGGAAATGTGCTGTTACAGATATGGATGTAAAAAGAGCTGCACTACATTTATACAAAGCTTGATGAGTTTTGATACAAAATCCCCCACCCTTCATAAAGTACCAGAGAGAAAAATGATGAAAAAAAGTACAAATTAATATGGAAAAGCAGGTTTCCTACTCTTAACATATGTTTTTTTTAAATTAAATAATCATAACCTACTCTACTGGGTATCTTATTCTTAAATCGGGGATGCATTAATTTGGTCATAGTGACATAATGGAAATACTTGGCAATGCCCAAACACTGATTAGTTTACCAATTACCCCCAACAGCTTCTATCAAGAAATGTCCTGTAGTTGAAATACAAAGAATTGAAGTCAAGATCTTTTACTGAGAGAGGTTTCCTAAACCATACATGGTGGCCTGGGTATACATGCTATATACTATACGGTAGATTTTTGTCCTAGGTCAGGTTCTGTGTCAAAGCCTTGTGCAAAACTACTAAAATGACTTCAGGAAGTTCAATTGTGAAGAGAATCTGAGGGTTTCCTTTAAGCAGTTTAGGGTAAGGGATGAATAAAATCGTGCAAAACATCTTATTTTTGAGACACAAGTAAATAAATAAAAATCCACCAGTCTTTATTTTCTGCCTCCAATATACATAGCTGAGAGATAGGGTAAAAGAGCAGGGTGAGAGGGATGATAAAAGGTGAAGAACAGCTGCCATCTGAGGAAGAATCATGCAGACTGGGACTCTTCAGGTTGGGAATTAAGTTGGTGATGGAGGCTTCCTGATGTGGTTCATCACATAATGTGTAGCTCTGCTGTAAAACAGGGCTGAATACAGAGGAGGAAGCTCCTCTGAAGTCTGCTTTAATATGAATACAACAGCTCTGGCTCAGGAGACTCTGAGATAAGAAGTTCCAAACTGATGGAGGATGACAAAGTATTCTCCACCCCTATGCTTTGTTCTTCTCCTTTTCCTCTTTGCCTCATGTCTACATGCACTGCTAGTCCTTGAAGGGCAGATACAGGGCTACACAGACCTTTGCTCTGACTTCATACAGCTGCTCTTGTATTCCTTCAGAGCATGCTAAGGCCAGTGTACAAAAAAGGGGGGAAGTACAGTTTCCTTACTTCAGATTAACTTCCTTCTCTATGGGTCAGAGCGGTAGCTCCCCTTGATCTTCGTACAGGCTCCTAGACCTCTGTGTGTGCCCTTAGACATGGTTCCACCCGTCCCCTGGGGAAGGATGGCTGCACAGCTACCCACAGGTAGACCAGTTTCTCTGTTTTCTTCATGGCTTGTCAAGTTTTTTAGTTACACAGTCAGGTACCTTCTTCAAGCTTACCTAAACCTTCCTGAGGTCTTCTGAGATTTTTTGTGTCTTTGTGATTCAGGCTCAATCTCAGAGGTCTTTTTGCCCAGGTGGTATCCATGTGGTTGTTGTAACTTCCAAAATGTGTACTTCTGGCCGACTCTTGTCATCATTTATTCTTTTCTCACTTGCCCTTACTTTAACATCCACCTTTCCCTTACTTTGGAAATAGTACTCATTGTACTATTACTACTACAAGCAGGCAGTAATACAAATTCGACCAGAAAATAAAGCAGAAAACCCCCCTTCAATTTTTCCAGTTGGTTGGAAACGTCTTTTATATCTTGCTCTCTGACTGCTCACTTTCCTGGGAAACTAAACTTTCTGGAGTATCTTCCTTACTGGGCCTAGCCTGTCCTCATCGCATCTTCCCAAAGGCTGGTGCACTGCTGGAGTTTGAATGACAAAATCTTAACCATATATTTTGTGACCCAGATTCAGGGCTTACGGCTTTAGAGATTAGGGATGAATATGATTGTCTCTTGAAGCAGACATACTTCGAGATAATTCAGAGATCAATAATGAAAATTTTATACTAATTTAGTAAAAGGTAAACCTGCAGACAACTTTTTATAGTATACATTTTTAATATTATAGAAACCATTATATAAAACTTCACATTGTGTATAAGTAAGAATCAAATTATTAAAAGCTGGCCTTACACCCAGGATACACCAGTTGGACCAAGATTTTGAGTACATCAAAGTCCAGTTTGCTGTTGATACATTAGTAATGGAAAATATCTCTTCCCATTTAAGCTGTTTCTTCTCAGTACAGGTTCTGTGAGTGTTCAGCTCCCCATAGGAAGGAGGATAATTCCCTTATGGAATGGCAAACTGTCTGCTGTTGCATTAGGCCATGGCCAGGAACCCGAAGCAAGTATTCTGGGTTCGTGTAGACTCTCGCTACATAGCCATAAGGATCTTCTATTCAAAAGGAGAATTCGCAGCTCCTAGGTTTCTTCTGACTCAGAAAAAAAGGTAAGTCCTGTAAATAAATGCATAGAAAGAGAAAAATGAAATAGGGCTAGAGGGAACAATTTGTTGCTCGATTTGCACAAGGTTTATTTATTTTAAAACCATGGTTTGTTTATTTTGCATGGTTTATTTTCTTCTGCAACAGGGGGAGATTTTAACGTGGTGTAACAGAAACTAGCAGTCCATTGCCTAGGGGAGCTGCTCCAGAGCCGGTCCAATCCACAGCGGAGTGGCAGCTCTTGGCGCACAGGGGGGTTTCCTGAGGCAGGGAAATGGCCAGGGCAGTGGAGAGACCTGCTGGAAGCTGGGAGCTCTGGTGGGAGACACTGGGGAGGCTTGGGCATTGCCAGAGCAACCGTGGCCACCCCCAATGCCTGTACAAAGCAGCCTGAGGAGCGTGAGTCACCAGCTGCCACCAACAGGGTGGGCAGCCACGACGTGGCACTGCAGCTAGGGCATGGGGAAGCAGTTTGCGCGTCAGGGCATGCAGAAAGGGCTTAGCTCACCCTACCAGCTCAAGAGGTGAGTTCAATTGTTGGTCATTGCCCTCTCAGAAGGAGCTTAGCTATGGTGTCCACCTGGCAGAAATCCACGTCCTCTGCACTCACCAGAATGGATGTGGCAACCCAGACAGAGCTCCCATGAAAACATGCAGCCACCTAAATCTCAGGCTGTAAGGTGTGCCAAAGCCTTTCACTGGTAACAGATGGCAGTAGTGAGAACAGTGCTGTGAGGTGTGACCAGGTAGCCCATCTGCTCAGCTTGGTGGCAGAGCTACAAGAGGAAGTAGAAAGGTTAAGGAGCATCAGGGAGTCTGAGAAAGAGATAGAGTGCTGGAACCATGCTGTGCCCTCCCCGAGACAGAAACAGGAACAGCCACCAGAAAAAAAACCCCAAGATCAAGGGGATCCTGTATCCTCCCCCTGCCAGGCTGGAGGCAGTGGCTTAAAGGAAAGGAGTGAATGGAGGCAAGTCCACTCCCAGGGTGGCAGGCAAACCCCTTCCTTGCCCACCTCACCTTCCCAGGGGTCTCTGCACAATAGGTGTGAGGCTCTGGATGTGGAAAGCCAGTCAATGGATGATGTGGGTGATGGTCCATCCACACCAGAGGTGTCACCAAGGTCAGAAAAGCGTATCCCCTGTATCATGACCACCTCCACGAGGAAGAAAAGATGGGTTATAGTTGTAGGTGACTCCCTTCTGAGGGGAACAGAGGGTCCAATATGCTGGACAGGCCCTCTTCTTAGGGAAATCTGCCCCCCCTGGGGCCTGGGTTAATGACATCACAAGGAAACTTCCTAGCCTTGTATGGCACTTGGATTATTAGCCATTACTGCTCTTCCATGTGGGTGGCAATGAAGCCACAACGCGTAGTCCAAGGGCGATCAAAAGAGACATCAGAGCCTTGGGACAGTTGACAAGAGAGTCTGGAGCACGGGTTATTTTTTCCTCTCTCCTTCCAGTTGTGGGAGGTGACATTGAAAGAAACAGATAGGTCTGGTCTATTAATACATGGCTCTGTGGCTGGTGTCACCACCACAGTTTTGCATTTTTCAATAATGGAATGGCCTCTATGCCACCAGGCTTGCTGGCGTCAGAAGGGATTCACCTTTCTCAAAGGGGGAAGAGGGTCTTTGCTCACAAGCTAGTGGGGCTCAAGGACAGAGCTTTAAACTAGACTTGAAGGGGGAGGCAGATAATATCAGGCTTGCCTGTGACAAGCTGTGGGATGACATGCCAAGGTTAGAGGCACGGGGTGCTAGTGAGGGCCTTCAGCCTGTTGCTCTGAGACGTGCTGGCTACAGTGCAGCACACTTGAAGTCTCATGGAGATGAGCCAGGGGCTCCTGAGGTAATAGGAACCAACAGGGAAACACCAGTGAAATACCACAAAGTAATTAAGGGGTGTTCCTCTAAGAATGTGACATAGCCAACAGCCCAGCTGAAGTACCTCTACACCAATGCGTGCAACATGGGCAACAAACAGGAGGAGGTGGAAGCCACTGTGCTGCTAGAAAGCTCTGACCTAGTTGCCAGTACAGAAACTTGGTGGGACAAATCCCATGAGTGGAGTGTGGTTATCGATGGCTACAGGCTGTTCAGAAGGGACAGGCGAGGAAGGAGGGGCAGAGGGGTTGCCCTCTACATCAAGAAATGGATAGAGTGTGAAGAGCTGTCCCTGAAGAATAGCCATGAACAGGTTGAAAGCTTATGGATAAGAATCAGAGACTGAGGCAACAAAGGGAACCATGTGGTTGGTGTCTACTACAGGCCACCCAATGAAGGGGAACCTATTAATGAAGCCTTCTCACGCCAGCTACATACAGGAGGCATCATGCTCACAGGCTCTTGTCCTGCTGGGGGACTTCAACCGCCCCAACATCTGCTAGAAAAGTAGCACAGCAAGCTGTAGGCAATCCAGGAAACTCCTGGAATGTATTGAGGATAACTTATTAAGCCAGGTAATATACAGCCCTACCAGAGGGGAGGTGATACTGGACCTGTTGGTCACCAACGCAAGTGAGCTAATTGGTGACATCAAGACTGGAGGCAGCCTGGGTTGCAGTGATCATGCACTGGTGGAGTTCACAGTCCTGAGGGATATGGGTCAGGTGAGGAGTGAAGTCAGGACCCTGAATTTTAAGAAAGCAAAATTTCGCCTCTTCAAGGAGTTAGTCCATAGGACCCCTGGGAAACTGCCCTCAGGGACAAGGCAGCAGAATAGAACTGGCAGATCTTTAAGGACACTTCCCATAGAGTGCAAGAGCTCTTGATACCCAGGTGTAAGAAATCAGGAAAGGAAGGCAAGAGATTGGCGTGACGGAGTTGAGACCTGCTCGTCAAGCTAAAGGGCATGAAGGAAATGCACAGGTAGTGGAAGCAGGAACAGGTATCCTGGGAAGAGTATAGGGATGCTGCCAGATTATGTAGGGATGGGGTCAGGAAGGCCAAGGTGCAGTGGGAGCTGAACTTGGCAAAGGATGTAAATAATAATAAGGACTTCTACAGGTATGTCAGCCAGAAAAGGAAGGGCAAAGAAAGTGTACCCGCCCTGATGAGCAAGACTGGCAAGCAGGTAACAATGGACAAGGAGAAGGCTGAGGTACTCAACAACTTCTTTGCCTCAGTCTTCAGTAGTGACCTCTCTTCTCACACCTCTCGAGGGGATGGACCACAAGATGAGGACTGGGGGACCAAAGTCCCTCCCACTGTAAGAGCTCAGGTTTGTGACCACCCGAGGAACCTGAACATACACAAGTCCATGGGACCTGACGAGATGCATCCCAGACTCCTGAGGGAATTGGCTGATGTAGTTGCCAAGCCCCTCTCCGTGATATTTGAAAAGTCATGGCAGTCAGGTGAAGTCCCTGTGGCTGGAAAAAGGGAAACATAGCACCCACTTTTAAAAAGGGTGGAAAGGAAGACCCTAGGAACTACCGACTTGTCAGCCCCACCTCTGTGCCTGGGAAGATCATGAAACAGATCCTCCTAGAAGCTATGCTAAGGCACATGGAGGACAGGGAGGTGATTTGAGACAGCCAGCATGGTTTCACCAAGGGCATGTCCTGCCTGATTAACTTAGCAGCTTCCTGTGATAGAGAGACAACAACAGTGGACAAGGGAAAACCAATGGAGGTCATCTATCTGGACTTCTGTAAAGCCTTGACACTGTCCCCCACAACATCCTTCTCTCTAACTTGGGGAGCTATGTATTTATTGGGTGGGCTGTTCGATGGATAAGGAATTGGTTGGGTAGTTGCATCCAGAGGGTAGAGGTCAACAGCTCAATGTCCAGATAGAGATCGGTGACAAGTGGTGTCCCTCAGGGGTCCATGCTGGGACCAGTACTGTTTAATATCTTCATCAGTGACATAGGCCGTGGGATGGAATGCACCCTCAGCATGTTTGCAGGTGACATCAAGCTGAGTGATGTGGTTGGCATACCTGAGGGATGGGATGACATCCAGAGGGACCTGAACCTCATGAAGTTCAACAAAGCCAAGAGCAGGGTCCTGCATCTGGGTCAGGGCAATCCCCAGTATCAACACAGGCTGGGAGATGAAGGGATTGTGAGCAGCTCTGCAGAGAAATACTTGGGGGTACTGATGGATGAAAAGCTGGACATGAGCTTGCAATGTGTGCTCACAGCTCAGAAGGCCAACTGTGTCCTGGGCTGCATCAAAAGCAGCGTGGCGAGCAGGTCAAGGGAGGTGATTCTGCCCCTCTACTCTGCTCTGGTGAGACCCCACTTGGAGTACTGTGCTGGGGTCCTCAGCACAGGAAAGACATGGACCTGTTGGAGCAGGTCCAGAGGAGGGCCGCAGAAATTATCAGAAGGGTGGAACACCTCTTCTGTGAAGAAAGACTGAGAGAGTTGGGGTTGTTGAGCCTAGAGAAGAGAAGGCTGTGGGGACACCTTCTTGTAGCCTTTCAGTGCTTAAAGGCTTTCAGTTTATAAGATGGGGACAGACTTTCTAGCAGGGCCTGTTGCGATAGGACAAGGGGTAATGGTTTTAAACTGAAAGAGGGTAGATTTAGACTAGATACAAGGAAGAAATTTTTTACAGTGAGGGTGGTGAAACACAGGAAGATATTGCCCAGAGAGGTAGTAGATGCCCCGTGCCTGGAAACATTCAAGGTCAGGTTGGACGGGGCTCTGAGCAACCTGACTGAGTTGAAGATGTCTCTGTTCATTGCAAGGGGGTTGGCCTAGATGGCCTTTAAAGGTCCCTTCCAACCCCAACTACCCTATGATTCTATAACCACTTTGACAGGCCTGTGTTGGCACTTACAAGGACCCACTTTTGGCTTAGTATCCACCTCTCTGCTTGGAGGTGAGATTCACAAAAGGATGAAAGGTCTTTGTCTCCTACCAGTCCCCGAAGTGCCTGAAGCTAATTGTCTTCCTGGTGCTGGTTACAGTGGATGCTTAAAGCCTTCAATGTTACCCTAGTGTTTGCTTGAGTGCTTGTGGTCCTAAGGAGCTTTGTCAACCCAAGGCCATCTTCCTTGTAACGTTTTTCTAATGCTAAAATTTAGGAAGGATTAAAGGTTTCACAATGCCTTTGGGAGGTCTCTGACCATCAGTAGTAATACTGGCAGAAGTAGAAGGGAAAAAGAAACCAGGGAATAGAGCAGCCTGTATCAAATAATAAAATCACATAAAAGTCTCAACAGCATAGGAAGTTATGTTAATGTTCCAAAGTCTCAACAACATCATAACTCTGAATCCAGCTGCTAGAAATTGCAGGCTTATTCTTTTATGGGTAGATCCACAAACTGCCAATGAAGTTACCGCCAAGGAAGTTATTATCAATGGTATAAGTGGTAAACAAGTTCCAAAAACATTCCATCCTCAAAAGCAAGGTTTTCTTAACTGTCCGCATACCTGTCCAGGAAACACAACTGGCCTATGATGAGGGACTGTTTATTGGCTGAATGATACAAAGCAAACGATGGAGTTTACACATGAGCACAGCAAATGCTTTCCCATTAATTTGGTGCTTTGCAATCAGTGTGAAGTTGTTAACTTACATGTACAATTAATGAAACAAACTTAATTTACTCTGCATTTATCAAGCTGCCTTAAGAATTCATGTAGAAGTAGTGTTACTGTGACCTTGATAAAATAAGGATATCGATGATACAGGTTTTTAAGTAGAGGTAATGTTGTTCATCAAATCAGCTAATACTGTTGTGAAAAGTAGACAAGCTTACAGACACTTAAGGTTCTCCAAGTCTGAAACAGACGCAGCAAACTTAAAATCCATGTACAAATAGTGAACAAATGCTCTCAGTTGACTTAGAGATGTTTCAAGTACAGAAGAGAAATAACTTTATGTTTCAAGTACAGAAGAGAAAGAACTTACAAATACAGGAGTAGCTATTCTAGGTCCATCTAATTCAACATTATATCTCTGATGGTTAAGTGCTTAGAACAAAATATTTGGGCAAATTTGTAGTCTCACATTGTCAGCTGCCAGCTCTTTCAGAGGTACATGTGAATTGGAGATGATGGAAAAAGTTCACTGAAAACCTGAACATAACTGAAATCCCAAGTAGAGAAAATAGAGAGTCACTTGCTTCAGTATGTTTTTAAAAGCTTTTGCTGTGAGGTTGTGGGAGGAAGGAGATAGGCAGGGCTCTCCGTGACAGTGAGACAACAAGACGCAACAGTCACAAGTTGCAGCAAGAGAAATTCTAATTGGGCACTGGAAAAATTCCTCTCTGTGAAGGTGGTTAAGCACTGGGATGTGCTTCCCAGACAGCCTGTGGGATCTGCCTCCATGGAGATTTTCAAATCATGACTGGACAAGGCCTTGGCGATCCTCTTTTAATTTTTCAGTTAGGCTGGCTTGAAGCAGGAGGCTGGACTAGATGACTTCCAGAAACCCTTTCCAACCTAATTTTTCCATGATACTGTGGTTCTATACTTTTCTCCTTCTTGGAACAGCTGTAATTCTGACAGAGTTTATTCTATCCCTAGAATGGTAAAGTACTCACCAGTCTCAATAAAAGGCAGTTTTCCTTTATGCTTCTCTGTTGGGTGTTAGGTTATAGTCCTCAGCCTTTAACTGGAATTACCTGATGATAATAAAAATTTTAGTTTTACAAGCTTAAGGGTTTTATATTACCAGCATATAAGAGCACTGTAGAAGTTACCTCTAGGAAATGGAGGGGTTTGCTGGTTCATAAGAGAAGCAACTGAGAAATAGTGAGAAATAATAAACTGAGATTATGAAATAATGTTATTACCTGATTGTGTCTACTAATATTATCAGCAATGGAATGGCTAATTTCTCTGATACTTAAATTGGCTTTGGAGTTAAAACAGCAAGAGTAATGGACACCATTAACTCCCAACACTGGAGCCTTCAGTTAGCTATTAATGTCCTTAAGGTCTATCTTGAAATTCTGAAGCTCAGAAATACATATTATTTTTTAAACACAAACTTAGATCTGAAACCATAACTTCGTGATGCTATGTGGATTCCTTATGAAACTGAAAGTCAAACAAAACAAAGACTGTGAGATTTTACTGGTTATTATTGGACCGTCTCATGTCAGAGAGAAATTTTACGTCAAATGTTTACAAACAAACAAACTGAAAAGTTTCCGTACTTTATCAATAACACTGATATGGCTGCAAGAGATTGTGTTGTGCATCAAACCTTGAAATAATTCAAGGTTTGAGTGCCCTATGATATTTGATGGTTAATCTGAAATAGTCAAGTTCCTGAACAGTATCTTGGCTAAACGTACTCATAAATTCAAACGTTAATGGATTGCCTCCATTCCCTTCAGCTATCTGAAATGGAAAATTGTTAACGTGTGTGATAAAGGCCCAGAGGGGGATTTGAGCTATCATCTTACGTTTACCTATGATGAGACATCATGTGCTTGCAATTAATTTTGATCAAACAAATACATTAACACTTAAGTGGCAATCCTAATCTGACTTGTACTTAATTAGTAAACGAATAAGAGTTGTTCAACTCAGGACAAAAAATACATAGACTAAGGAGTAATTCAGTAAAAATGGCTGGGTTATGAACATGGAAATTGGCAGTTGCCCTTGCCAAGAATTAAACTTGTTTTAAAATGGAATCATTTATACAGAAAAAAAAAAGTATTTTGAAGCTAGATAATATCTAAAGTTCAGTCATGCTGAACTATAAATGTATGGCAAGCTAAAATGAGGCAGACTATCACAAAAATGTAAGGCAGCATAAAAACCTTGTCCAAATTAAGTAAATGCTATCCTTTCATTTTTTATCAAAGCCTAAGCAACTTCTGAATGAAGTAGCCAAAATGATTTCAACTCTAACAAAGGGACTTTGATGACTAACACAGGACCTCAGGCACCTGCATTGAAAATTGCTCATCAAATAAGCCCTTCTCAACTGTTATTTAAACTGACTCCACAGGGTCTTACTTTTCCATTTTAAAGCTCCAGGGTGCCTGTTGCTCTGTGCCTATGTGTACACAGATCTTGGCCCCTCTAGGCACCTTCACACCTTATTCATAAGCCTGATCAACATCCAAAAGCCTTGATTTCTTCCTCTTGCATCCCACGTGATACTCAGATCAAAAGGTTTTTAGGTACTTAGGTCCTCTTTTGGCTCTAGTCCTCTCAGCTATATTTCAGTTTTCATTTACTGTGATTTGCAGTGAAATGAAACAAAATGCTCCCATTTTAATTTCCTTCAATCAGCTTTAACTCAGGCCCTTAATGAACAGCACAAATCTCAGTGGACACGTGAGCAGAGCACATCAGAGAAGACTGGTGCATAGGCTGCAGTAAGGAAGGCTTCCGGTGACCTCAGAAACATGCAGCGCTGGTGACCTTCTACATCATGAACCAGCATGCAACACGTCCACACCCACAGGAAGAAAGACAAATACAAGGTTACGTCCAGCTCTTATTATTCATATCCTAGTAGTAGGAAGCAATAAAAGAATAGTGGAGTTGGAAGACAAGTAAACAACAACACTTAGATTTTGATCAATAACCTCCAAATTGGCAGTAACATGAGGCATTTAATTGCTGTATTATTCATAGCACAAATAGGTTTTTTGTGAAGGAGGTTCATAATGAACCCCGGTCTGAATTTGGGAAACTACTGCCTATGTTAAAACTAACAGAGTGAGAGACAAAAGGATGAGTGAGAAATATCAATACAAGTAATTGCAGATGTGATAAGAACAAAAGTGTTCCTTGAGGGCTATTTTATAGGCAAATGACTTAATAGCCTCCTGTGTAATCTCCCTTATCCCCTTACCTGAATGTGCACCTACATGCTGTTGTAACATTCCTTCTTAGCGATGTAATTTTCACTGCCAGAATTTTGCTCTTTTCCTTGTCGTCATTCAGTTTCCCAATAGACTGCCATTCCTGAAAAAAACAAATTTTCGTTCTCCTTTCCCTTGTGGGTTTGTCCAATACTCTTTCAAGGCATTGCTCCACAGCCTAATAAAGTGCAAAAATGCACATAGCACTGAGGCTCCGTACCTTGTCTATAAGTCTTGCTTTGATTTCATTTCAGATTGGGCATTGCAGAAAGCCAGTTACAACAAACGTCAACAATATTTGTGGTAAGAAGTGCTTGAATAAAAATAGCACAGTGAGATCATTATGTTGTCCACTGACACACCAGAGTCACACTATCCCTAGAAGAAGCCTTGACAGATTTCTGAAAATGCCCGGCTGTAAGGGTGATCTAGGCCTTTGAGACTGGAAATATGAAGGTAGGGAGAAAGAAGATTCGTAAACATTTTAACTGTGTAGTGTAAAATGGAAATTCTAAAGTTATAATTCATAACAGCTACTGGAATCTGTTTTGCAAGTACCTTCTATACCTGCATTAAGCAGAATGCTTAGAAATGCATAGGAGCGACTGGCAACTTTGAGGAGAGCTGTCACAGTGGAACCGAGTAGATTATTCCAATGAATTACTAGCATCACAGTAAATGGAAATACAGATGAAAATATAAAAAATCCACATGGAATTTAAAATCTTCAAGGTAGAGCTTAAAATATGCAGATCACCAAATTTAACACAAAAACGAGGTACATAGCACATGTATTGCAAAGGAAGGAAAAAAAAAAGAAAATGATATGGCAGTGATGGTTTATTTTATAAGAAAAACTAATTAATTTATTCATAGAACTAAGTGAACACATTTTTCCAGAATATGCTGGTGCTCATACTTGGAATATAATTCTTAACATTAGTTATTAAGAGTAGAAACAAAGGTTGTAATGCAGGAAAGATTGCAGTGAATTAAGATCAATATTTTTGTGTATTTGTTTACACTGGGCAGCTTTATATTTCAGATACTGTTCCCAGATTGTAATGGAATTTCTGCAATATTAAATGTCATTTAGTGCTAGTAAACATATTTACGTCTGAATGTGTATGTACTACAGTCTGCATTAAATACTCTTAAATACAGTGAAAACCGTATTGCAATCAATACAGATCTTATTTCTTACCCTTCACCATTTTATCCATCACCCCACCAACTTTTGCCTAAGCCTTGCCAATGGTATATGGAACAGCAGATGCAGTTCACTCTGTTCCTTTTTCCTCAGAAGGAAAGTTGTTTACATTTTATACTGCTTGGCTTTGTAGGATTTTTCCCAGGAAGAGTTGAGGGATTTAAAAAACAAACAAACAAATAAAGCAAACAAACAAAGAACGGGTATGTTTTTACTAGAAAATTTAAGACTGAAGAGACATGCTTTGCATGTGAAATGCAAATTGCTAAACATGCAAAGGTTATTATTTTCTGTCCAAAATAATTTTGCACTTCTTTGAATGACCTACAAAAAATTACTTCTCTCAGAGACTCACTTTACCCCTAGGCAGGAAGTTGGACTGCTGTGCACATAAGAGCATTGTATTGAAAAACAAATCTCACTTACAACTTTTTGATACCAGTTGGATCTTTATTGAATGAAAGATGCTTTTTTAATAATACGTCAGAAGTCTATTTTTCCATTAATGTAATAGATTCCACCTACTTCATGCATTATGTAATTTAATGAACTCCCAAACTTCCTAATAAGATTTCAGTAACAATAATGAAAACAATAAATTATTTTATCATAATGTAAAAATACTTATAGAGGAATCAGAAATACAAGGTAAAGATAAAAAGGACAATCAAAATAATTTTAATGACATTGTGTATGAAAACCAGAACTTTCAAACTTTTAAAGTGCTTAACTAGTTCATGTAATAAACTCTTTGTGTAATTAAAATAGAGTTGCCTACAGGGAAAAACCATACCAAAATAGTGATGAGAATTGCAAAGTCAGGTGCTTAAATGTGAGTAGTGTAAAAATAAAGGCTTCCCGTGCAAATTTCATTCTGCCCTTTTTTTGTATACACATTATTAGACAGCTTTTAAATATATGATTGTATAGGTATTGTTTTTTTCCTTCTTGGGAAACCCTGTCTTATTCAATAAAGGAGTGATTACTCCATATTTCTTCTTCCTTCAGTATTTGATATCCGATCTTATTCAACATCCAACAGGCAGATCCTGCATCAAATGTAAAATTATCAGATATCTTCATCAATGATTGTGCTGTGCATTCACCATAGCATGTAAGTACTGCATAAAATTAGCTAATCTATCGTTCACTACAAAATTAAGTGCTACTTGTATTTTATAACTGAGAAATTGAGACACACAAAGATTAAGGTCAGAATTGTCAAAAGCGTCCCCTAATTTTGGATGCCCGACATGAGATGTTTCATGCTTCGTTTTCAAAGCACATAGTACTTTTATCACACTTTTATCACACAACAAGACAGGGGGTAATGGTTTTAAACTAAACCAGGGTAGGTTTAGACTAGGTATAAGGAAGAAGTTCTTTACAACGAGGGTGGTGAAACACTGGAACAGGTTGCCCAGAGAGGTGGTGGAGGCCCCATCCCTGGAAACATTCAAGACCAGGTTGGACGGGGCTCTGAGCAACCTGATCTAGTTAGCGGTGTCCCTGCTCCTGCAGGGGGGTTGGACTAGATGACCTCTAGGGGTCCCTTCCAACCCAAAACATTCTATGATTCTATGATTCTATGATTCTATGATTCTATGATTTTATCTTCAAAACACAGCTTTTATCAACTTGATCAACTTTAAGAACAATATTGTAGCTATGTCTCAGCCTGGAGAGACTGATGAGAGATTGGATGTTTAGCAAATGGATTTATAACTCTGTATCTGCAAGATGAGGTACAGAAGTGTCACAAATACACCTTGCCAGAAGGGGAAAATGGTGCGTTAGTTCTGTTCTAGGCTTTGGAAGGGAGTGCGCTCTGATAGTTTTGGGCACACATTTGTTTGTGTGGAGTGGGTTATGGATATGCTAAGCTAGTGCCACTTGACCTGAAATGTCCACATGATGCTATACATAATAGGAAATACAAGCACAGATCCTGTGCTGTCAGATAAGTTCTATCTTTGTATCATCACAGTGACACACCTCTAGTAACAAGCCCCAATTTTCAGATGGATGAATTAGCTCACACGTGGTGACTTAATGGCAATAGTTACCTTGTTTGGGAGCCAGCTCTCTTGTCTCACCCCGCTAACAGGGTAGGCTGCCCATAGAAATATCTGGGCCTGCTTTCCCTAATCATGACTGATGTCGTTGCTCCTGTTTTATCCCAGCAGTGTGTCTGTAGTCTTGCCTCCCAGTTTTCCATTGGTCCCAGAACTTACACCCCCCTCAACCATTACAGGTGATCAGAGTCCTGTCACATTTATCGTCTCTCAATGTGCTTTATTCTGTTTCTGGTCTCAGTTTTCCACTAATACTCAGTGGCTTCTTGCTCCAGTCATGGGATCAACCAAGTCCAACCCCTGTGCCCTCCTCCATCTTGTCCCTCTTTCATCCCTTCCTGCCCATTCCTTCGGGCTCTTCTTTCCCATTGCTCTTCTGAAAGAGCCCACGTGCATCTACTCACAGCTCTTTCTGCTTGACCTTCCAGCTGGCCAGCTGGCGTGTGAGTTTGGTTTTCTTCTTTAGCTGCAGCCTCCTCAGAGCTACTACATCGTCGTGAAGTGCAGGGAGGCATCGTTCTCTGCTGGGTAGTGCAAGAACAGAGACGGGAAAGTAAAAAATTATCAACAAGAGAGATACCTAAGATAAGAGATTCCAGCCAACCAGTTAACATTTGACAAAGTTGAAAGCAACTGAAATTAGGGTCTTTCCAGGGAGATGCCAGTCAGCAATGTCTGTACCCAGAGCTGTTTATGATACCTCTAGGGAAGGCTTCAGAATCACAAAAGTGAATGACTGACTCGACCATGGTGTTCCATACTTGAGTCTTTTATTTTTGGTGTTAAAAGTATCAGCACTGAAAGCAGAACCTGTGCATAGGACAGATAACAGAGCTCCCCAGGCGGTCTGCAAGCTAACCCTGAGATGATGTTTGAAAATTCTCTATTTTCCATTAATCAAAATCAAGTTATCTTTTTTTTTTTATGAATGACTCTTTAGGATAATTTTCTTACAACTCTTATTTTTAATGGATATGTCCCATAGAATCATAGAATCACTTTGGTTGAAAAAGACCTTTGAGATCATCGAGTCCAACCTTTAACCTAACCCTGCCATCCCACCACTCAACCATGTCCCTAAGCACCTCATCTATCCTTCTTTTAAATACCTCCAGGGATGGGGACTCAACCACTTCCCTGGGCAGCCCATTCCAGAGCCTGACAACCCTATCAGTGAAGAAGTTTTTCCTAATGTCTAGCCTAAACCTGCCCTGGCGCAGCTTCAAACCATTCCCCCTCGTCCTATCATCTGTTACCAGGGAGAAGAGACCAGCACCCACCTCACTACAGCCTCCTTTCAGGTAGCTGTAGAGGGCGATCAGGTCTCCCCTCAGCCTCCTCTTCTCCAGACTAAATAACCCCAGTTCCCTCAGCCGCTCCTCATATGACTTGTGTTCCAGACCCCTCACCAGCTTGGTTGCTCTCCTCTGGACATGTTCCAGCAATGCAACATCTTTCTTGTAGTGAGGGGCCCAAAACTGAACACAGTATTCGAGGTACGGCCTCACCAGCACCGAGTACAGGGGCACTATCACTTCCCTACTCCTGCTGGCCACACTATTCCTGATACAGGCCAGGATGCCATTGGCCTTCTTGGCCACCTGGGCACACTGCTGGCTCATATTCAGCCGGCTGTCAACCAGTACCCCCAGGTCCTTTTCCGCCAGGCAGCTTTCCA
>NW_009259686.1:2300330-2317545 GCF_000687185.1 Egretta garzetta | reverse complement strand
CTGTCCCTTCTGAAGAGTTTGTAGCCATCCATTGCAGCACTCCAGTCATGGGAGGCATCTCACCACGTTTCTGTGATGGCGACTACATCATAGCCATCCTGCTGTACAATGGCTTCCAGCTCCTCCCGTTTGTTCCCCATGCTGTGTGCATTAGTGTAGATGCACTTGAACTGGGCTATCGGTTTCACCCCCAGCAATGGGGTGACACCCCCAGGCTCCTCTCTAGTGAGCCTGTTTGTATCCCCTCCCCCCTTCAGGCCTAGTTTAAAGCCCTCTCTACAAGCCCCGCCAGTTCATGAGTGAGGATCCTTTTTCCCTTCTGAGAGAGCTGGGCACCATCTGTTGTCGACAGGCCCGGTGCCATGAAAACCTCCCCATGGTCAAAGAACCCCAAGCCCCTCTGATGGCACCAACCTTTGAGCCACATGTTAACCACTCTAGTTTTCCTATTCCTTTCCATGTTCCCTCCTGACACTAATGGGATCGAGGAGAACACTACCTGCGCTCCTGATCCTTCAACCATTCTCCCTAGTGCCCTGAAGTCCCTTTTGATAAATTTGGGGCTTCTCTCCGGCATCTCAAGCCATGTAAGGCTCCATCTGACACAATAACCTCAGCTCCTTTCTCAAGGCCTCTTCAAGTTTTTCTACCATACTGTGCCACACTGTCAGGGCAAGATCAGCATGTGCTTCTGGCTGTCTGGCCAGGCTGCTTAAGCAGGGGAATGGAGCACACAGGAGACTTTTGCTCAGGAAGAGCATTAATCTGAGATCCTTTTCCCCCCTCAGAAATCAATTTTAATGAAAACCACACCATTTTGATATGGTATTACCTGCAGGTTTGTGTGCAGTTGGCCAATGGATTAATAGTACTGTAGGGGTGGAGAGGGGATGAGGACTCCAGATGGACTAACAGACAGAAAAATCACAGACAGACCAGTCCTTAAGTAAAATAGGCTCAATGGATACTTTGGATTAAATCTGAATCACTAAAGGAAATAAACACAGACTTTTACTGAAATTAGTTTTTCAATTATTATGACTAAGTTACCAACCTTGGAGGAAATAATGCCCAAAGTCTAGGATTTCTAGAAGATACTTGCTGGCACCTGTGTTTACAGTAGTAAAGTGTAGTCACACTAAGGAATGGGAAATTTTCTAATGAAAGGGGAAAAAAGCCAAGAAGGTGTCTCAATCCTTTTTTTTAACCTGAAGTAGTGTATCAGGAAATTCCTGCTAAGGAAATAGGTAGATGAATGGAGAATCCTTTCTGAGTAAATTAGTATGGAGCTTAATAACAATGCCTACGTTCTAATGCTTTTGTGGCTTTTAATGGAGACCAAAGTAACTGATCTGAAAGAAGATGATCTACTGATAACTACTGTCCCAACTTGCATCTGGTCTAAACTTAAATTGAGAGAGACATCCTTAATTAGGTTAGCACCTGAACAGTCTCAATTATTTTGAGATGTGAACACCTTACTGCTATGAAACACACTCATAGCTTTGCAGCTTTTATGATTTGCCTGGAAGCAATCTTCTGTTTGGAAGACTTATTCACAGAAAAGATGTTACTACAAGAAAAAGCGATAGAAACATATTCTTGTAACTGAAAACACCTCCAAGGAAAACCTTTTTCTCTCTTAAATGAAGAAATGAATGCAGGCTTGAGTTAAAGTATTTTCACTCAGTTATAAGTTTCTTTATTTCCTCTCAAAAGAAAGACTTTCTGTATAAAGCCCTGTGTCTTCTTACTGTGGTGCTTTGAAGAAAAATTATTATCTTCAGGTGTTAACAGTTTTGCTTTCCTTTATTTTCCTTACATTTCTTTTTATTGGAATTCTGGGCTTCCCTGCAGTAGTAGCCATATTAAACATGTATCTGCCATTCTTATGTCTCACCAGTCTATATATTTTATGTACATCTTTGAAGCTTTTTTAGATGGATGAATATGCATTTTGTATCTTTCTCATTTTTATTTCACTTACATGCATTTTCCATCAAATTTTATAGATGTTTAGCATGTCTCTCTTTGACATAAATTTTTCCTACAACTTCTCATTCTTTCTGTCCTTGAAACACGGCATTATGTTGCTACATAAAATAATCCTCCCTTTCTTTGTTCCTTTTCCAAAATACCATTGACTACATGGTGCTGTTGGCAACTCTCCAGGACAGGGGCTATACTGAAGCATACCACCTCAGGAAAAGCAGTAGGAAGAACTTTCTTGCCTGCTTTCAAGGATTTCTCCTCTCTGAACCCATCACTACACCCTTTTTTTGGAGCACAGCTTCATTTTCCTTGTGCAAAAAGCTGTCACTATTGCATGATGTTTGGGAAGGATGAAACCAAGCTCTTCGTAACCTCTTTCCACATCTCAATTTAAGATCCATGCTCCTAAATTGGATTAATAATAGAGTAGCTCAAACGTGCCCTAAAGTTAACTGCTGTGTTTGCTTGATCTAATGTAGGCCATGCAAGGTTGGTTCCTGTCCCCAGCTCCCTGTGCTCCTTCGTGCAGGTGTGTGCAAGGGAAGGGAGGACAATCCATAAGGAAGCTAGGAGTGGTACTTTTCCCACAAATATCCTGTGGTATTTTTCCTCTTGTAAGTTTCTAAACAATGTGTCACCAAGGCTGTGTGATGATATGCAAACAGCCTTTAGTGCACTCCTCTGTAGGCTCTTACGGATTGCTTTTATCATTGCTGTTATTCAGCGTGAAGGTAAGCCCACTCTTAGGACTGATAAGAAAGAGTGATATTATTGGCATGCTAATGTTCAGATTTGAGTTGTTGCACAATAGGGGTGTGGGGGGTTTTTTCTCTGCTGCTGCTAAGGATTTGGTCAAGCTTGGTTCCAGCTCTAGCGCAGTGTCCAGTGCAGGAAGGAAAATACTACAGAGCTGTTTCTTGGATCTTGTTTAAAATACCTGAAGAATTTTGCATGTTTAGTGGCTGCTCCCTGTTGAATCTTTTACAACTATCAGAGCTACCTTGATGCTTTTCCAGGGTCAGAAACACTAATTGTGTCCAGGATGTTGAGAGATGACATGCTGGAAGTTGGAGTTCATATCTGGAATACCAGGTTGTTGGAACTTAGCATTGGCCTGTTCTTAATAATTTTGCCCAAGAGTGGTGATTTGTAAACAAGACAGAACTTGGAAAAATATTTAGAGCCACTGGAGCCACCTCTGTGCTGTGGATTGTTCTCAGCCCTGGAGATCTGGGCTGATTATCTCAGTCCAAGCCTTTTGACAGGGTTTTAGTAAAATGATGAGGATTTAATTTCCATGTGAATGATTCCCTCTCTCTGTCAGCTACTTTAAATTCCTGCACTTTCGTCTGGTCTTTGAGATATACTGTGTCGCAGGTTTATATAATTAAAATAAGCCTGTACAGATTTATAGATGTACAATTCCATTGCATTCTTAATATGGTGGCAGAAAGCTTATTTTACCTCCAGCTGCCAGGTGCTGGCTTGTAAGAGCCTTTAGTGCTGCCAACAGGTTGTCTTGTTCAGTGCTGGTATTTCAGCTTTCTGCCTGGATGCTTCAAATAACGTAATCCATCTCCAGTGATCTCCAGCAATGAGTAAACAGCTCTGAGCCTGGGTGTAAGTGTCAGCAGATAGCAGGTGGTACTATATTCAGTCACTAAGGTTTTGCCCATTATTTCTCTAGCCTTTTTCCTATTGTCAAATGAACTCTTCAGGAATTCAGAAGTTTTGGAAAATGGTTGAAATTCTCAGTGCACACATGAGGGAGAGTGACCTTTTATTCCACTTCAGGCAGATACTTTGATTTACATGAGAACTGGTAAAAGGTAAAATAGGGCTGCTATTAAACGGAACTTCAAATATCATAGAAATGTTTTACATTTATTGAAAGATCTGTTTGTGGAGATTTTGCAGTGTTGAAATGCTGATTGGTTGTTATTTTGAAACCACAAAATTTTGAGATCAGTTGATTGCTATGACCTTTTCTTACAAGGTCACAAGAAAATAAAGACAGTATTACCTGCCCAAGCCAGATGAACATTCTTATTAACTTCAAATGAAGTCAACATGAATAAGGACTGTTTTTAAGAGTAGAGATTTGTGAAACTTTGTTCTAATTGACAAGGATGGCATAGTAATGAACAGGCACCAGTATTTGATAAATAGATCTAACACTGTATGGAATTTAATGTAAATATTCACCGTATGTTGTCGTCCGTCTTCCTGCAGCTGGCATCAAGCCAAAATTAAAAGCATTAATCTGACCAAATCAGTGCATCATGTCTTGTGTGTGCCTGCCCATTTATCCTCTGCAGTGCGATTGTGTACCCCTGTGTGACCCAGGACGAGTCTGTCTTGTTCAGGGATGTGGTAATGCATGTCTGGTATTAAGAGTGGTGAAATCACAGCCTCATAGGTTCCCCAGTTTCTGCTCTCTTGTGTAAATACTGAGTAGGCTTAAATTCTCCTTTTGCCCAATATTGCAAACTAAGAAACAGCTTAACTTAAACTGGATGAAACATCTCCAAAGTAGCAGCATGCCTAAGCTCAAGGACATTAATCAAAGCTTGAAGTATTTGAAGGGCAGATTGTACAAAGGCTGTTAGATGTTTTTAGGAGTTTAGAACCATTTTTACAAGTGGTGATAAAAGTGATGAAAAGTGCAGTTTGATGACACTTCGATACAGTCTGAGAAGTCATACTGGTTTAGATATAAAAGATGAGTGAGATTTCATGTATCTACAAAGGCCAATGGGTGACCTCTCCAGTGGCAGTGTGAGGCTAAAAGACCCTGTTTCAGTTTTAGATTGGCAGTCACTTACATGGCTTTCACTGCTTGTGTTAGGCTGAAATAGTGTTTGGGTGTTGCTAATCCATTAAGAAGTAAGTTTATTCTGCAAGTGAAATTTGTATGAAGTAAAGAACAGGCAAAGAATACCTCTGGCAGACAGAGTGTTTCCCAGTTTACACTGCTGCTTCATGGAATTATGTAAAGTTGGCACAGGCAACTATTGGCATAGCTTTTCTCTGAAATCAGAAAACAACTAGCTACCATTTTCCTTGGGCTCTGAAATGACCATTCATGCTTTCTAAGTTTTGTGCTTTCAGTAGTGTGAAATAAGCTAGAAGAAACACCTCTCAAATATTTTTTAGATAAAGAATGTAATTTGCCACACTCCCATTATTTTTAATATTAAAAGTCAAGGAGGAGGGTCTGTGCTTGTCAAAGTCACAGAGATACATGGCTGCATGTAATAAGGTTCCTATAAACCACAATGACAAAAGACTGGCTATATAAATGGAATACGATTATTCAGAATTGTGTGATTTAATCCACTGATCAAAGTAAGGTAATAACTGACTTGGAATACCAGCTGAAGTCTACTGAGAACTACTAATATGGGCATCAGTCAGATCAATCCCATTGCAGTTAGGGAATCAAATCATATAATATAAATTATTGATTTGTTTTGTTTCCCAGTAAGTAGGGATTTGCAATTTCAGTCTATCACCTATAAAATGGCCTAATGCCTCCTTTGCTTCTTATCTCTCCGTGAAGCTTCACTGCTGTTTATGAGGCTGGAGTCTCAGAAGTTCCCGTTGCTGTTGCACTGAGAATATCACTGGTTACTTCACCAAGCTCATGGGCATGTTAGTTCCTGAATAATTTTTAGTTCCTCTAAAGGTAGACCTGAACTACACTCTCTGAAGCCTGGCTGCAGTCTCAAAAGACATATCTAAGCTAGTTTTAAATGGATTAGATGGGCATTGGCACTCAGGTGGCAGCAGTGTAGTGCAGCAGCGTGAATTGGTGTGCGCTAGCTAACTCCTCAATTATTTATTTGGCTTTCCTGGTGGATTTTGCAGCCTCACTCAGGTATGTCGGTACCATCTGCAGTCACAGCAAAACCAGCAGTGTAAATATATCCCTAACCTGAAATTATCTCCCACAGCCACTAACGTCAAGGAGACAACAGGGTAACAATTCAAATGCAAACAACAGTGTCGTGGTTTAACCTGGCAGGCAGCTAAACACCACACAGCTGTTCGCCCACTCCCCCCGCAGTGGGATGGGGAGAGAATCAGAAAAAAGGTAAAACTCAAGGGTTGAGATAAAGACTTTAATAGGGAAAGCAAAAGCCACACATGCAAGCAAAGCAAAACAAGGAATTCATTCTCTGCTTCACATGGGCAGGCAGGTGCTCAGCCATCTCCAGAAAAGCAGGGCTCCATCATGCGTAATGGTGACTTGGAAAGACAACCAACATCGCTCTGAATGTCCTACCCTTCTTCTTCCCCAGCTTTAAATGCTGAGCATGATGCCACATGGTGTGGGACATCCCTTTGGTCAGTTGGGGTCAGCTGTCCCGGCTGTGCCCCCTCCCAGCTTCAGCAGGAACAAAAACATCCCTGTGTTACCAACACTTTTTTCAGCACATATTCAAAACACAGCCCCATACCAGCTACTAGGAAGAAATTTAACTATCCCAGCTAAAACCAGCACAAACAGAAGCTTTAACTCAGGTAACATTTTAAAAAAATTAAGAAATATTCCTAGAGAGAAAAACTGTGGTTTCATTTATTTAGCATGTGGATAACACTGATACAAGACCTTCTCAAGATTTGGGACAAAATGAAGATTGGTGGTGGTAGAGAGAAGAGTCAGTCACTAATTGCAATACAAAATTACTAAAAGAGAAAGAAAGGAAATGTTTCAGGTCATGAGCCTTTAACACTGAAAAAGACATTCGGATAAGCTTTACACATTGTCTTCTGATGAGCAGACCATTTCAGTTAATAATGTCTATCAACCAATTTAAACACTAACAATTTCATAGCAAGGGCTTCCAGGACATATTACACTCTTTATGAAACATTGTGTAAGATACTGTGCTCAGGAAAAGAAATTTAACTTAAAACAAATAAACATGTTGGAGTATTTTAGAGCAGCTGTATAGTCAGATATAGACAGTAATAAAGATTTAAAATGCCTCCATTGACGCTTTTAAGACCTCACTGCCTCTAGAAACAGGGAATTCTGCTTTGTCTTAAAATGTACAAAAATTTTGGAGGAAAGTTAAATACACTGATAGTAGATTTATGTTGAAATTATCATCTGTTGACTTAGATATAATGTAATCTATTTTAATACTTTTTCAAATATTAAATTTTCAAATGCCTACAGTTATAACAATTGCTCTGGATTTGAAAGAGAAGGAGACCTGAGATTCTCGTTTGTTCTCAAAATAGAACTCAGGTTAAACAGAAATTGCATATGCCAAAGTAAATATATTTTATCTGTTGAATTCTCTTTTATTTTAAATCCTCTGTATGTACAATTTCTCCCCTGCCAATTGTATGATACAGTCCTGCTTAATATACCTATAACTGTCCTTAAAAAGTAAAAGCCATAAAAAGTTGCTTTCTTCAGCAAAGATCAGCTGCCAATAACCTTAGGAAGTGCAGAATGTTCCAAAAAAAGTATGTTCCTAAAAAATAAACTAGACCTAGACTCTGTCATACCGGTAAGTCTTACTGAACTTTTGATGCATAAGCAAAAGTACACAAAGTAGAAATTCCAACAGAAGGAGACCTCCACCGAAATCATGGATTTCATGATCTTGGCACATAACACGAGAATATTTTAACAGCATGTAAAAGTGAACATTGTTTAGCTATGGACAATGTTGTTTTATTTTTTTAGACTTTTCTGCAGCTTTTAACCCACTTGCTGATCCAGCTACTAACTCAGCAACATGATACTACTTGAGCAAGATGACACAATATTAGCCAAATATTCTGACAGAGTACAGAGAAGCGATGGGTAATAGACAGACAAAACACTACTTAAAGAAATCTGTGAACTTCCTTCCTCGAACATTTACATTAAACCTGTTGGTCATGCGGGATGACAGTGCAGGCTACAGTGCCAGGTTTTCAGCTGTATTTGTCATTTTTAGTGGTGTAACCGCTACCACTAAAAAGATACCACAAAGCCTTCAAGAAATTATTTCCTCAAAGAGAAGTAGCTGCCTGGATCTCAAATTGTTCAGACTCACTTTTGAACTTAGAGTAAGGAAATTTTTATGGATATTATGATAGAAGCACTCACTTCCTACCTTCTAGTACCAAGCTCTTCACTGTGGCCAGTCATTAGACCAATTTTGTTATTTCTGGAACAGACATCTCATGGTTCTGCATCTCTTACTTGCTTGGAGAGAAGGTTATCTGCCACAATTCTTCTTGATCTTCAGGTAGATATTCTGGACATATTCAAAACTTCCAAACAAGCAGTGAGGATGGCCATGGGAGCTGGTATCTGACACACATTAAACTAAGAGCCCTTTTGCTCCCACAGTCGTCCCTCCTAATGCAGTTCTTACTCAGGCCTGTTAAACAGAACTTACCCACCGTCACTTCTAAGCATGCCAAACTGCTTGTAAAAATCTGGGATGTGGTGGTAGGAGAGAGAACAAGTGGGTGATGTTATCTCCTTTGCCACTGGTGCTGGGGTAACAGTCGATGCACGTAATGAAAGGAAGTGGCAAACTTGACAGTGCCTGTAATTAAGTGATTGGTACCTCACTATAATTGCTAGAAAACCCCTAAAGCTGGGGAAGACACAGCAACCGTACGTAAAATTGGCACCTTTTACATGCTTGTTTTCAGTGCATGAAAGACATACACCAGATTGATGATGTTTTAAGCCTTCTCTCTGGCAAAAAGTCCAAAAAGGAACCAAAGGTCAGGAAGGCTGGAAAGGACTAACCATCTACCTTCTCCTGCTCTGTGCAGAGGACGACTGCAGCCCTCAGGAGCACTTGGCTGCAAGACATTCCTGACGTAACCCTTTTCCCAGCACTGCTTTTTCTCCTTTCCCCCTTCCCCACAGCACAGGCAAGCAGTGCTGCCAGCCATCCTAACCAGGCTTCAGCCAACATTCAGGGCTCCAGCAAATGTTCAGCAAACATTTGGGGCTTCAGCCAACAGGCAGGAGTTGCCATACTGCAAGCGGGAGAGATAGCCCCCGTCTTCTGCTCTTCACAGTAAGCATTCTCCTCATCAGCTACAGAGCTGACCCACCAGTGGTCCAAGGGTCAGACTCATCCAGCAGGGCAATTTTATTTGGTAGCGAGTCAGCAGGCCAGTGACATTGAGGACACGGCTGTATGTGTATGGCTAGGAGAGAAGTGCAAACCCAGGTCAAGTGTGAGGGCATTTATTAGACTAATTAATCACAGTATGTATTGATCAGACCCATGAAAAATGAGTGGCCCTGAGGAGCTGACCATCTCTATTTATACTTTATTTTCCTTATTCTCAGAGCCAGAAAATAGATATTCCAAATGAGGCAGGAACATTTTGGGAGTGATGTTACCTCTTCCTACAGTCACATCCTGTACTGGACCGCATGGATACAGTAGATCAGGATAAACTTTTTCAGTGCAAGATTACCCTGCTGCAAACACCACATGCACTAACAGTAAAAATGGAGGTCTCAGAGCTGTAAGCATATGATGAAATGCTCCTAGGATTAAAAAGTGTAGGCATTTGGTTATGGCTATCACTCTCTAACTACTAAATCTACTTGTATGTTTGTCTCTCTGCTTAGAAGACTGTGTACACCCACATGAACAGGAGACTGGGCTAACATTTACCGTACTAATTTATATAAGCTTTCAAATCCATTCTCAGTTTTTACTGCACATCCACACAGCCAGAATGATGGGTTCTTGCTCAAGGCATCTTCTTATAATAGCTGACTTTCCCCACACTCCAGCTCTGGAACCATTTGTTATGTTACATCTCAAAGACGATCTCAAAGCCCACTGTTGTAATTTCTTTCCCCTTGGTATCCTGCCATCAGTTGGCCCTCAGAGCAAGATGGGTTTGACCACCAAACCAACTGAAACAAAAACAAAACCTTCACCCAAACATTAATGTCTGCAGCCATGAGTGTACATGAAAGCAGTGCCTCCCAAACACTGCTCCTTGCCTTTATCACCACACTTCTTTCACCACTCGAAGATGTCACATGATGACACCTTCATGTGCTGTGTCACACTGGGTACCATCAGTGCACTTTTATGTTTCTTAATGGTAGCTAGGTTCTTAGGTATAGGCATAGCACTAGACTGGAAATAAAGTGGGAAGCACACACATAGAGGTCTCAACCTGTATCTATTTACATATCAAGCTTCAGGATGGTGTATAATCCTACTAATAATCAATGTGATGTCTCATGGTAATAAGCTCAATCTGTATATAAATCGCTGCTCAGCTGAGGGTGTATCAGATTTAGACTGGAAGTTAATTGGATGTGGATTCTATATGCCTTTGTATTTGTGAAATGGAGTGCATATCTATGGGACTATCAGGTAGCATAAGAGTGATCTGTACATGAAAAGAAGGTGTGGGTAAGTTTTGTACACACCAGGGTGTGTTTTTAATTTTATAAGTGTCTGTGTAGAATTTTGCATATCTCATCACCTCACCCCTGCTTTTATCTTCCTTCTCTTATTCTTTTTGTTCTTCCCAATCCTTTCATTTTCGTGCTCCTTTTATCTGCTTTGCTTCCTTCCTTCTATCTTGCTAGAATACCTTTTCTGCTTTCGTCTATCAGACCCTCTTCTCTCTCACTCTGCAGCCTTCCTCCAAACATGTATCTCCAAGCTAACTCTCTTCTTCATAATGCACAGTAATAATCCCACACCCTTACTTATTTTGGCCTTCAATCCTACATTTTGGCATGCTACTTTAAGGCTGTAGGTTCTTCAGGACAGGGAAAACACCTTACCTGTTAGTGCAGTACTGCACCCAGTTCCCTACAAATACTTTGGAAAAACTACAACAAAGTGTAACTTGATCTTGCACATTTTTTTTTTTTGTTTTAATCTGGTCTGTTTTGTTTCATAACATCATTACCTTGAACTCAGGTAATTACCTTTAAAACCAACTGTTACTCAAGAAACTACTCAGATGTTAGCTGCTGAGGTAGACAGCTCTTTTTAATATCTGTCAAAAATACTGTATTTCTGTTAAAAATAATTATGAGCTTGCTTCTTTCTTCCTGAAATCATCTCCTAATGGCATCATTCACAGAGGAAAAAAAGAGAGTGCCCATCATGAGCAGAGTGTATCAATCTCACATTTGGGAGGTAATCAGAGACAGTTTATCCAGACTTTTGTGATTAGATTGTGCCTTGTATGGGAAGAATGACACAAAACGAATGGTTGGAAAACTATCATCTTTCCTTCATGTTGATTTGGCAGCCTCTGGGCTATAATGATCCTCAAAATGTAGTAATAATAAGTGAACATTCAGAGTTACTTTTGACTTTTTTAATCCTTTTTAATATTCTTGACAAGTAAACCAGTTGGCATATTTTAGCAACATTTCAGATAGGTTGAATATCAGTCAGAAATTACTTCAACTTATTTTCTGACTAGTTCTGAAAGCTAGGATATTTTTTTCTGAAATGTATGCCTTACTGTTTTAACTTAGGTCCTTTATATTTATCTCAGTTTAAAAACAGAGGAGAAATAGGAAGTTACAGAACTCCTCCAGAAGTCTAAATCTTTAGTTATACAGCAGAACATACAAAATGATTAATACATGAAGATATTGTGAGTCGTGATCAATAATAACTCTTTCTTCTACAAAAAAAAGAAAATCCTGACATTTACTGTAGACCTACTTGAAAGAATTCAGTTGGATTTTAAATGTATTTTTTTTAAGAAAGAGCAATATTATCTTCAAGTATGTCAATATTTCAGTGTTCTACTCAGAACATGAAAACATTTTCAGATCTTAGCAGCTGAAATCTGACTATTCTCACCTCTCCCTCCCCTCCAACTTGGGGTTTTAATCTTTCAGCAAAAGCAAATTCTTGAAACAAAATTCCAACAAGAATGTTTTTCCAATTTTTGTGTAATTTTTTTAACATTTTTTTTAAATTATTATTTCTGCTCAGCTGTGATGAACGCAATCAAAGAGAAGGAAGAATGTCAGGAAAATCATGATACTATATAGGCAGGTGACGTAGTTGTGGATATAATTGCTGCCAGCTCAACCTGATCCTGAAGTTTCTTTCCTGAACAGATATCTCTGGTATCTCTGAGATCAGACTCAGCTAGTAAATGAAGCTTTCTTATCTCCTGTGCTAATGTGAAGATAAAACCAAATTCTTCCACTTTCTAATATACAATCTCTTTGACAGATGATGCATCCTTTTCTGGGAGAGACTGCAGTGGCACTAAACATCTATCCTTTTGGACTGAGGGGTCCTTTTCAGTCAGTAGCCGTGCACTGGTTTTGCATATTCTACTCGGCAGGAGGACAGGAGGAGATTGCACCATAGGTTAGCCACCTCTCAATGCCCAGGTTTGCATGTGGAATTTATATCTTCTTTCTCACTTCTGGCCTCGAGTAAGAAGTCTCCAGAGACCACAGAAATCTTTAAAATGGCTGAAGAGTCCTCATCATCTGAGGAAAGCCCCAGGCAATTGGTGTATTTGAGGTGGAATGCAAATGCAGAAGAAACCAAGCATGAGGGGAAAAAAAATGTTTTGACACGCTACGTGTTATAATGTAGGATGCCACAAAACTTTGGGCAGGCTATACTACTTAACAGAGAACTCATCTTTCATTTGTGCTGTATATACAATATTATCATATGCATTGGAGACAATTTAATGGAAATACTCATGTTTTCTTAGCATACATAGGAAGAACATGAAATTATCTCTCTTTCAGAGAAAGAAAAACAATTGGGAAGAATCTGCATGACAAACAGATTTATCTGCCACCAGCCATTGGGCTGCTGCTGAAAGAATAGACTCCTGCTAAAAATGAGAACTGAAAAATGATCTGCTAGCTCTGACCCCCGTTGGCCATTCATCTGAGGTTGTCTGATTCATACACTCCTACCCTGCCTCTTTGAACAGCCATTTGTAGCACACTGAGCTTTATTAGGGCAGATTACAGCTGCACTTGCACAGTACCCTTAGGGAGAAGAAGCCACCTGAAGATAGTGGAATATAAGGAAAGTCAAAGTTATTACTTTTTTTTTCCCCTTGCCACATTTTTCCCTGATTCTTGAAAACCCATATGGACCTGGTTTCATACAGGGTATTGGAAACACATGTGCTGCTCTGTCCTAGACATTTACCAATAGCGTTAACCTTTTTTTTTTTAATGTGTGACAAATGTCTGGTTTTGATGTAGTGATATGAGCTACCCACTCTTAGCAGGCATTGTAGCTTTTAGAAGAAATCTGGCCAAAACCCAAGCAATTGGGAAAATCATACACCTAACTCCGTATTTGCCAATGGGTTATCAGAGGGTCAGGTTGTTCACTTGTTCACTTGCAGTCTTAGAATGAGCAATAGATTTTGCTGATGTCCAAAATTGGTGTGAAGTAGCACAGAGCTGTGCAAGCGTATGTGCAAAGTGTAAAGTGCAAAAGTGCAAAAAGAATGTGCAAGTGTAAAGAAGTTACAAGGTCATCTTGTCACCTTCCAGCAGTGTGGTTTTATCAGTTAAACCAGCATGGCTGATTTTAAACATGCCAAGCAATGTAATTTTTCTGCTCCTCCATAATATTTTTCCATACTTGCTTTTGGCTGGATTCTTCTGGCAGAATGTCTGAATTTCCTTTTCCACCACTTTTTCCCCATTTTTCTGGGGAAAGTTGAATACGTTTCTCCTTTTTACTTTTGGATGTGCATGATGCATCAGTGCCCATCAGTGGACAGTGAGGCTGATGCCATCTTCCATACATGCACCTGGCCTACATCTCCCAGGTGGCTCACACGGACAGAAACTGGAGCACAGCACTGCGTGGAGGAGGGCAGAGAGCCATTTTCACATGGTAATGATGCAAAGACACAGCTGCTTGGGTAAGGTGCGGCTTCTCTTTGCCCTCAGTCCCGCCAGTGAGTTAGCAGGGAAATAGGAAGCAAGAGCTTAGGAGACCTGGTCTTCTGAGAGATCTAACACCATACTGATAAATATGTTCTCTATTTGTAACTTCTCCGTATTTTCAGGCTCTTATGTCCTTTACTCTTTTTTTATACCTTGTGCTTTCTTAGTAAAAATAAGTCCCCTGCCATTTCTCTGACCCCTTTTTTGCTAAGGAATCTCCTTCTCAAGAGGATGTGAACTTCTGCTGGGCATAACATCACCATTGTCACCTCCATTGCAAACGCAATTACTAGACTTTGCCGATTCAGGCATCATTCTCTGACACTCCCAGCCCCCAGGAAGCTCAGATGATGCTAACAGGACTATTCACATAGCCAACACATCTGTGCAGTCTTCAACTGATTGCAGTCTTCAACTGATTTACATATACAAATTTTACATCATCTGCAGCATCGCTGACTGTTTATACAAAATGAAATGTTTGTGATGTTTCAAGCGCCTGTAGAAAGTTCCCATGTAAGTATGCTTCACTCTGGGGTGTTTATGTTTTTATTGGCAAAAAATATTACTTTTTAGAAATCTAAGGAACCACTGGTAGACTGCTGCTTTGAACAAAGTCACAACTGGTATCTAAAGAGCAAAGAGGAATTTTTTTTTAATTCCTTTTTGTCCCTATTTCATCTTTCACCTCTGTTTTATCTCTCCAGACTCATTTCCCAAGGGGGTTTCCCATTCTAGCAATGTCTCTGGTGAAGATTGTGTGACACAAGGAAAGAGAGTTTTCTTTGATACACACCTCTAATGAAATATGCATACAGCTATTATTAATACTTAATTAAAAAAACACCTTGCCACTCAACTCTCAAAAAATTTTTATGAACAGACACAAATACTTTATATGGGAATGCATCCAAGGCCAGAATCTTGTTCAAGTCATTCAAAGAAGTAAGACCTTGTGTATGCTGATCAAAATAACGGAGTACAGCAGTTTACAATGGTTGGCAGTGGCTTCTGAGAATCCCTCTGCACTGAGTCTTATGTACATGTGTACTTTGCCATCCCTCCAAAGATTACTTCAGTGAACACAAATAAAAAGCTGTACGTTATCAATGTTCCCTCTGATCTTTAGCTGGCATGGAAATCTCCCCAAGAACAGTGAAAAAGAAACTTTCTTGTTGTTCTCACTTGAGGGGCTTCAGTGTGTACCCTATTCCCTACTATATGGGGCTTGTCTCCCACAGGTTAAAATTGCACCATTCCCCTCCATGTGTATTCTGATACACAGCAAGCTGCATCGGGTGTTTCAAAAGGCATGTGTGAAGAGACATGGCCACACAGCTTGGGCATAGATTTTGCCATTTAACACTATTGTATTTTGATGGTTTGGATTGTAGATACCTAAAAACATCTATCCCTTATTAATTAACCAAGACTTATATAGGATATGTTTTATCTCTAATTGTAGAATATTTGGTTACCAGGAGGAAAATGTTAAGCAACACGGTTGCAGCTGGCTTTATTGCCAAATGCAAAGTTCAATGCGTGCAATGAGGCTACCAGGACTCCTGGCATATCCCGAAGTTCCCATCAATGCTGTTGTGTCCAGGCGGTGCTGGCAGGAAGGCAGGCTGAGGTAGAGCACTTGGTTGTCACTTCATAGAGGAACCTGTGGAAGAGTTTTGATTATCACACGTGTCTTTATATCAGCACTCCATCACTCCCTGGATGAACACCATGCTCTAAGTTTGAAGGAGCCACAGATCAGAGGGGTGACAAGGAATAGAAACAACAGTAAGGACAGCAACTTAAAGCAAGCACATACAATTTGACAGCCAGAACCAACAAAGGTATCAGATGTGAGGGAGGTCTTTCTTGGAGTAAAACATAAAAATATTCTCATGCATCTGACACACTGTGTCACACACAGTTTTATTCAAAGATCCTTTGTTATTTTTCTTCTCTTTTACTGCTCAGGAGAAACCTCTACCTTAGGGCATTCTGTGCTTCTCAGCGGTTGAGGTGAGAAATAGATAAAAGCCCACAGTGCTTTAGCTTTCAGATGCAGCATTTGGCCCTCTGGATCCAGAAATGTGAGCAAGATCTGTCTGCAGAGACAATGTCTCCTATGGCACTCTGCCAGTCATTGCTACCAGGGGCAGCATGGAGACTTCTTACCGTGCGGTTTGTCTATGAACCATGGCCATGTCCTTGCTCTGAGGTTCAGAGAATCCCCTTGTTTGTAAAATTTTGTTGACATTTAGATGAATTTCTCATTATGCTAGTTTACACATAGGGAAAGGAGGTTAGACATATTTCAAGCAAATGGACGAATTTACAATTTCCATAAATTTGGGTTTGAAATGACATTGGAATTGTTGGGAAGGGGACTGAAAAAGAAGAATGAGTTCTTGTGCAAACGTCAGGTTGATTTTGAGGTGAATCACTTGAAATAATAACAATTTTAAGACTTGGATGTTTCATTTTTAGGTTCCCTGAATTTGCAATCCCTTCTAACTAATTAAAGGATTTTGGAACCAGGTTAGTTTCAAAGCTATCCATAGCCAAAATTATATATTCGCCTCTGATACTCTTGATTTAGCTGACTGAACAGCAGCAAAAGCAGATAGACATTGGTACCAGAGTCAGCTCAGGAGCAGAGATAAAGGCTTAAGCAGCAGAGTATGCAATGGCCTGATACAAGAAATACATAGGAGCAACAAGTGAAAAGACAGAAGCCCTAGCTTAAAAGGAGCCCTGTATTTCAGTCACTACTATTGTCAATTAATCCCTTTTTATACCAGTATTAATAACTTTCCAGAACACCCACAAACAGAAAAAAGGAGGACAATGAGGTAATCACCTGAAGGTGTTTAGTTTTTCATTTAAGCTGGTGTGTCTTAGCTTACATATAAAGGTATTTGGAAGCAACAGCTTATTGTCAGTCCTTACCAGAATGGCACAGGATTGCACTGTGATCTGATTAGGCTGAAACTCTCTCAGTTATGCTGACAAGACATATGAGAAGATACCTACTAAATTTGAGATTAGAAAAAGAGTGAGCCACTCTTTTAATTATGGCTTGTGGCAAAGGGTTTCCTTATGTCACTGTATTGGTTTGCATGGCCAGGGTTTGGTAGTGGGGGGGCTACAGGGGTGGCTTCTGTGAGAAGCTGCCAGAAGCTTCCCCTATGTCTGACAGAGGCAATGCCAGCCGGCTCCAAGATGGCCAAAGCCAAGCCCATCAGCGATGGTGGTAGCACCTCTGGGATAACGTATTTAAGAAGGGGGGAGGGG
>NW_009259686.1:2295902-2300264 GCF_000687185.1 Egretta garzetta | reverse complement strand
GCCGGAGCAGGGGGGTGCCCAAAGGAAGGAGACCAGGACCCTGTGGGAAGCCCGCGCTGGATCAGGTTCCTGGCAAGACCTGAGGGCCTGTGGCAAGAGGACCCCACGCTGGAGCAGGTTTGATGGCAGGGCTGGTGACCTCACAGGGGACCCACACTGGAGCAGTCTGTTCCTGAAGGACTGCGCCCCATGGGAGGGACCCACACTGGAGCATTTCATGAAGAACAGCAGCCGATGCGAAGGATTCATGTTGAAGAAGTTCATGGAGGACTGTCTGCCATGGGAGGGACCCCAGGCTGGAGCAGGGGCAGCATGTGAGGAGTCCTCCCACTGAGGAGGAAGGAGCGGCAGAGACAGCGTGTGATGAACTGACCACAGCCCCCATTTCCCGTCCCCCTGCACTGCTGGAGGGGAGGAGGTAGCGAATTCAGGAGTGAAATTAAGCCCAGGAAGAAGGGAGGGGTGGCAGAAAGGCCTTTTAAGATTCAGTTTTTATTTCTCATTACTCTGATTTGATTGATAATAAATTAAATCCCAAGTCAAGTCTGCATGACAGTAATTGGTGGGTGATGTCTCCCTTTCCTTCTCTTGACCCATGAACCTTTTGTTATATTTCCTCTCCCTTGTCCAGCTGAGGAGGGGGAGTGACAGAGTGACTTTGTTGGGCACCTGGCATCCAGCCAGGGCCAACCCAATCCAGCCAGTCACAAAAAGCCTGGAAGTACGTGGTTTGTGGATCGGCTGTGTCTGAATCACCATCTAGCAGATTTGAACCAGTAGAGTTCACCTTTGCTTATGCATGGCACCATGGGCTGTACCTTTGAAGAGGACTGCAACAGTGGGTTTTTGGAACTAGAAGCCTGAGCAACAGGAAATTAGTACTAACAGAAATGCACAAATTCAAGCCCTTTTTTGCCAGCTACAGACTTCTGGAGGGATTCTCTCTGATAATGGACCTTAGTGTTAGTTCAAAGCAGATTTGGGCTGCCTGAGATTGAAGCTCATTTCTGTCAGAAAAATACCGTGTTATCCTTGAAGCATCAGTTCAGACTGTCCATGAAGATTTTTACATGTTGTACGTGTTGCTTCAATTAAAAAAAATGACAACAACAAAATTATTAGAAATGGTGTGTCCTCCTCACAAACAAAGCCAACATAGTTGAGCATTTATAGAAATGTATATTACCAACACTACACCCACAATTACATGGAGCAATCCCTAGTGTATTTTGTAACTGGATGTTACTGAACTCTGCCAACACAGTCAGTAAGCTTGGTTTTTACTGGGGTTTCAACAAAGAGTGTTGTTTTTCTAAACCAGAAACCCAACAGCTGTACCAAGTAACTTGAGAAGGGTATCCCTAAAATGTCACTAATGGAATGATATAAGTTATTGTTTATTAGGAACATTAGGTTAATGTTAATTTTCCGTTTTTCTAATACTAACTACTGGAAAACATTCATTTTCTTGAACAATATTTACAGATACTAATTCATATTTTTAAGCTTATATTTTCACTTCAATTGGTCTGAAAGTGTGAAAACACATTCAAGAATACTGTACCAAACATGGATGTTGCATGCTATGAGTGAGTTGACTTCTAGTGTTTATTGCCAGTACAAAATGTTCACATAAGGTATATATATATATATACAGTCACAGTCTGTGTTGTAGGATCACAGGATAATTCAGGTGTGAAGGGACCTCAGGAGGTGTCTAGTCAGGTCTTCTGTGGAGTCAGAACATATTGCTCAGGGCTTTACCCAAATGAGTCTGAAACCCTCCAAGGAAGGAGACTGCACTGCACTGGGCAACCTGCTCTGCTGCTGGGTATCCTTATGGTGACAAGGTTTCTCCTTATATCCACTCCAAACCTCCCATTTCAGCTTCCAATTTGCTCTCATCCTCCTGTGATACACCACTGTGAAGATCCTGACTCTATCGTCTCAATAATCTCCCTGTAGGTTTACCATGTAGCTGTGTCTTCTCAAGGCTGAACAAGCCTGGCTGCCTCAGCCTCTCCTCACAGGGCACGTGCTCCAGCCCTGACCACCATGGTGGCCTCTTCTGAAATCACTCAAACATTGGTTTGTCTTTTTTGTGGGGGCGCACAATACTGGATGCCATGTTGTAAATGTGGTCTAATGAGTGCTAAACAAAGGGGAATAAACCTTTCCCTGACCCACTGGCCATGCTTCTGTTACCACCACCCCAGATGCTGTTGGCCATCCTTGCTGTTAGGGCTCACTGCTGGCTCAGCCTCATCTCGCTGCCCACCAAATCCTCTCACCTCCTTCTGTTTTGTTTGTGTCATCTGCAAAGGCATTTATTGGTATATTTATTTCACTTTGCAGAACACTCCTGGCAAGGTTTATCAGCAATATTTGATTTCTTTCTCTTGAAACCAAGAGGATGAGGAAAGTCAGGGACGGAATCTAGACTTTCACCTGCAGAGTCATTTATGAATGGCTGTTCAACAAATAGATAAGCTCAGGATATAAATATAAATATACAAATGTCAGGCAACAAATAATTTTGCTTTAAACCTATTTCTCAAAAATCTAAATCTGAACAATAACACAAGCTTAATTTTCACCAGAAACATCCCAGCTGATCTCTAAGTGTAGTGCTTACACACTAACCCTAGAGTGGCTAAAATATGATTCTGTGTGATTTATAATTAATTTTGTCTTTGCTATTTTTTATGTTTACAGTGTTATCTTTTAGCTCATTTCTCCATCCTCTGCTGTACATGGTAAGTCATCTGTTGATACTCTTCTCTTGATAAGAGTGCTTAATAGGCACTTTATAACGTTGCAAAGTTTGTCTTGGGATTTACTAATTGGAAGACTAACATCCCAAAGGCAATGTGTCCTGTTAAGCTGAACATTGCAGAAACAAGGAAATGTCCTTCCCGGGTTGTTCCCAAGTAAAGTCTCCACGTAATTTTTTCAACTACTATGGGATATCTGCACTCTGTAAAAAAAACAGGTGAAATTTTCAAACTGTTTTTCCATCTCTGATTCATGCTGTAAACCCCATGCAGCAGGGTGTGACTCTACTTGTTGTGAACATGTCCATGCAGATCCTCACTGAATACCTTTAAAACACCACGCTTATTTGTGACAGAGGAATGAACTTGCTCAGTAAGTAAAAATGCTCCTCAGCTATCACAGTTTTCATGACAAGTTTTTGTTTTAAAAGGTCCGGCACTGACAGGCACTCACAGACCATACTCTCGAGGTGTCCAGTGAAGACCAGGTGTTCTTTTTGTGAGAAATACAGCAGGAAGTATTGATTCCTTCTACCATTTCATCTGTCAGGCTGTTAGCAGTAAGAAACTGCTACCCTCTAGAAATTGTTTAAAAGGTTATCTGAAGTGACGTAGTTCTTTGACCTGATCTGTTGGCAGTCTTGTTACTCCTCCCACAAAACAGACCATGCTACAAGTAGCTCTTCTAGAACTTTTTGTCTCTAAATTTAGAAGACACAACGTGTCTTCTTTATGTGATGTCCCCTTTTGACATCAGTGGGATCTGAGACCAGGACCACATTCCCTCCTGAAAGATGTATTAGCGCTAGTGTCTAAGAAAGAGGAGTCAAATGGAGTACTGAGGCCCAGATACCCACCCAGGTTTTCCCTGTGGACAATAAACGGCATCTAGATGCAAGCAGTTCCAACTTTTATCATCTTATCCACAAAAAACATGACTTCTTTCATATATACAAATATGTAAGAAAAGAAGGACTTTGAATCCTTCTGCAAAATTCCTCTGGAGGAGTTGTACACAGTAGCTGGTTTGTATGTTGCATTAACATGATAATTCTGATTTGGGAAAAAAAAAAAAGAGCATTCAAACTCAGTGAAAACCTGCAGCAGACATAAACCCTGGAAAAGAAGAGCTCTTAAAGGAAACATTGCTTGATTGTATTTTTCTCTCCCACACCAAGATGTGCTGTACTGACATTTTATAAATGCTGTAGGTGTGGTCAGCAGTAAATCATGACTCCTCTGGGGAGTTCACTCCTCTGCACCTTCAGCTGTACTATGCCTTGAGGGTGGCTGTCTCACAGCGTACTCACGCGTAACTCAATACTTAGGTAAAGAATCTTCAAATGCATGTTACAACATGGAAAAAATATTTCTGTAACATCAGTACTTTTCCAATTGAATTTTCTCATACCCGATGATCATCCTTATACTTAAGGGCTCTTGAAAAGAAATGTCTTGGCTGTGTACGCAGCTAGAGCCTATAGGGTTTTGGCATTTCTCAGGAGTATGACGTTTACCTTTTTGACAGAGTGCTAAGCATTAAAAAAATACTTCCTGCAGTATTGCAGTTAAAGAAAGCAAGTTTAAA
>NW_009259686.1:2223732-2295869 GCF_000687185.1 Egretta garzetta | reverse complement strand
AAATAAGAAGATATGAGATGGGAAATTGCAAAAATAAAAGCAGACAAGTTATGTATTTTGGTGTTTCAATTGACGGAAAGAAGCATTTGGGTACTAATCTCAGTGGTATCGGTCTGATACTGTAGCTGTTAGGCTGGCCCAGCAAAACATCTAGTCACCATTGAAGTGTAATTGTATGAATAACGCAGCTGAAGTTGGTTTCATTCTTTTTAATTCTTTGTTAAAGATTAGTGTGGTTTTCTGATTGCCTGTTGTTCTTTGTCTAGCCTAACACATTCTGCATCATGCAGCACTGAGCTTAGTTTTAGGAACATAGATTTGAAAGTTGGCTGTATCGCACCGATACACATGGAAATCTCAGGAATTCAGCCAGTAATGAAAATGCAATCAGCCACAATGGCTATTCACCCAGACACTGTAAGGAATAAAACTACCTTAAACACTTGTGTTGAAGATACAGCTCTACCTTTGGGTGCTTTTGACTATTAATCAACATTTTTTAAAAGCTGGTTAACTCTTTTCCATCTGCTAATAATATTTTCTACATTTAAAATCACAACCACAAACCAAATGGAGCAATAGTGTTATATTAGCTTTTTGTTGTTGTTGTCACACTATGTATATTGTAGTGTTTTAACCATTGCTTACAATTCTTTTTCAACAGCAAAGTGAGAATGAGGCAATTTTACAAACAGAAAAATATGACAATTAGAAGGTCGATGAAAAACCTCTTGCTTTTACTGTTTAAATCAAATCAAACCTGTTCCTTTATCCACTGAGTAAAAATTGAAAAATTTTGGTGTCATCAAGTGAATAAAATCCAACTAATTCAGGAACTAATTTTTAATATTTAGGATTTTTTAAAGGTACACAGTAAAATTAATTTCCATATTATTAGAAAACGATGACATTATGACATGATTAGGAAATTATTTAAATGTACAATTACCAGTAATGGACTGGGATATTTATAATTTCTGTAATTTTTTATTAAGTTCAGTCTCTATTGCTTCAACCTCAAGTACATGGCTGTTTTTTATTATTCTCCTGATCCTTTTTGTTTCAAGAAACAAACAAAAAAAGAGTGAGAACTGCTTGCTATACAGAGTCTCATGTTTGTTCCAGATCTGGGCTGAAGGTTTGGAAGATGTGCAGGTTTCTGCAGATCTCCCCTGCATTAGCTGGAGGTTCTTGTTTGCTCCTTGCTCATTTTCTTTTCTGCTTATATACCACAAAAGTTCCAAGAGCTTCACCAGCAGGCTAGTAAATCCTGTAACCAAGCTCAAGTGTAATCCTGCAGTTCTGTGATAAAAAAGAGAGAAAACGTGAAAAACTAACCTCTCAAAGTCAGGTTTTCTCCCCTCCACTTTCTGTTTCTAGTGAAGTAGGGAAAAAAAGTGGGATACATGCCACCTCCCAGGATTTGCCTTGATGTGATGAGAAGGAAAAATTACTTCAAAGTCATCTATGGAATATCAAATTTGAAAGTGCTCAGGACTTTCCAAAATGTTACTTAAAAGGACCAGGATATTGACTTTGCAATATTTATTATAGCAATCCTTCCCATCTGTCTGATAATTCAAATTAATGAAAAAACCCAAATGTTCTTGCGATGAGGCTATGAGGAAAAAATTCAGTTGTAATTACTGTCCCTTAAAGTTATGCTTTTGCAGATCTTTTTTCCCAAATTTATGCAGTACTTAGCTCAGTAGTATAATCAGAATGGAGATTTTTTTAGTACTGTTATGGTAGAAATAGTAACTAGAAGAATTCTGATGTGGTGGACACAACACCTAATGTAAATCACATTGACTCATATTTGGACCCTGATAACTTCAGATTTCATGCACTATTCATAAAGAAGCCAATAATGGACCTCTTTTAGACTTCTAAAAGTTGTCTGAGACAATCACCATAAATTCTCTTTTATACAGTTAATGGAAGAAAAGTGACACTCCCCACAGGCTATACAGCTTGTCCTAATGTAAGTGTTTAGGACAGGTGGGGAGCTCCCACTGACCAAAAGGAGAGCCAAGGATGGGTGCCTGTCACTTAGATGAGTAACTCCTAAATGTATTGTATTGTATTGCATTGTATTACAAGAAATGGTAAACAATTATTTCCCAGTCATCCTGTCTAGGCTACTCATGCCAGTTTTCTCAGAAGACATCTATGCAATAGCCAACCTTATTACCGTTGTTGGGAAATCCTGTTGGATCAGATGGACAGACATTTTGGTGTAATGGTTTTTTTTGACACGAATACATGGCATCTTTTTTCTTCTCTCTGCATTTTGTGGTACCATTTAAGAATCTCAATCGAGGTCTATAAAGTTAACGTCTTCCTGGAAATGCATGACAGGGCATCTGTGGAATTGTTCCAGGAGTAGCTCAGCCGTCTGGCTGGTGCAGACCCACTACAGTTTGACACAGAGGGCAGAGGGAGAAAGAGAGAGCATTGCTCTGCCCACCTACTAGCGTTACCCGATACGGGCAACTTCCCATTATATAGGTGGGGAAGGTGACGATATCATGCGTCCCTCTCCTTTCGTCATCAACCTCATTTCAGCTTCAGCTTCAATCTACATTGACAATGAATATTCTGAATCATTACTTCCCTCTAGAGTCTCCAGGAGCGTTTCTTTTGACTCCAGATGGCTCTACTGGGCTCTAATTTGAATCTTTTTTTGTGCCTGAATATTTTGTGTTACCGATATTTAATAAATTGCTAATAGGAGAATTAAGTATTGCAGCAATGGTGGCACTGTTTTGTTTTATTGTGTTTTGGTTTGTTTTTTTCTGGAGAAATATAAGCAAACAACAAAATATAACTTATATTTCTTGCATTTCTGTTTAAGCATCAACCGCTTGGAGGAAAAAGCTAAACTGTAGCACAGAAAAATAAACTGGTCTGACATTGTAAAGCTTTTTGCATTAAAAAGGCTGTTCCATTGCTCCTTCAACCTTTAATAAGGGAAAAATTCTCGTATCTTTCTGTTTGCTTTTCACTGGAAACATCAGTGTCTCTTTAGATAAAGAGTTACAGGCAGATCACCATACAATTCACCCGAGATACCATGTTGCAGCTGTCATCCCTCAAAGAGATGGGTGTAAGGGAGGACACAGGTAAAATAAAACTGATTCTTATGCTGCAATTCTGCTATCCCAAATGTAAAAAAGAAATGGTAAAAAGGACAATAAATTTTATTGAAGTGTTTGGTTATTTTTTTATCATTCACTATGAAGTAGTAAGTAGCAGGGGAAAAAAAAATTCTTGTTTTGCAGATAATCCTTCCAAATAGCCTTGGTTATTAGACATAAGGAGTGACTGACAGTCAATCCCCATAGATATTTTCTCTATTTTTCATAGAAATTGAAGAATAAAAAACAAATTATAAAAGGATACCTGTTTACATGTCTAAAATACCTTCTTCAAACCTCAAGTTCTACACATCCTGGAAGAGTTATCCTGGAGACTGATAAGAGAAAGATAATGTTGGAGGTAGGTAATCATTTTGTTCAAGGAGAAAACACTATGTCAGAAAGAGAGGATGGGGGACTTCAGATCCTGGTGGAGTTGGAACAGTAACAAGGAGATCTCTGTGGCACAGTGCCTTTTCTGGAAGAAGTCAAATAAAACCAAATGCAGGAAGCTGAACTTCTGTGTTGTTCTTTATCTAAAGTCATCCTCACTGGAAAAAGAAAGCTGAACTGGCTCACTGATCTTCTTCTGTTACAGGTTGTAACCAGCCTGTAGGATCACCGGGGCATGAGTGTTGTTTTCCCGTCTGACCGCAGTGTGCCTGGCATATGTGTGTGGCTCAGGCACAGGTCTGCTGAAAGCTAGAGGACTTTAACTTTCCCTCCTTTCAGCCAGAGGGGCACTCCACAGTCACACAGCCCAGCTGTGGGCACAGGACTGCAACCCCCCCACACCTGCATCCTTTCTCAGAGACAGACACAGCAGGTCTGCCTGGGCAGGTATCTTTCTCACACTGTATTCTGATTAACATTTCTAAAGACACATTTTGGGGTGTACTGTGGACTTCTTCCCAAAGTGTAGGAAGCTGTGCATTTCTTTTCTTCAAAAGTCCTGTCTCATCTGGTTCATATCAGTCAAATTTTTTCTAGAGGTCTCAGCTGAAGCATGTCGTTAACTACCACAGAAATAGATTATAATTTGCTCCAATGAAATCTAAAAGCTCTGCACAAGCTAAAGCTTCTTAACTGCTGTTCAGTGACCCAGCTGCTACCATGGATGGAAGAAAATAGCCTGTCTCATAATTTGCTATAAAGTGGCTACTTATGCAACACTGGATCCAATGCAATACTCTAAAATGCCTGTTTGCCTGCACAGCCTTCCTGTTCAGCTCCTCCAGCTTGCTCCCTTACGTTGGTTTCCTCCTGCAGTATTGCATTTGATGGTGACACTGGAGTTCACGAAAGCTTCACCTCTGACGGAGCGAAGGCATGGTATTTTCAGTGAAGGTTTTCTCCCTGTGGAGCACGCTGCTGCCAGAGATAAGCTTGTCCTCAAATCTAAAGGAGCGTTCAAAACCAGGTGCTTGACTAATGACAGAGTGGCTCCTGGGAGCATGCTGTGGGATACACCGCGCTGTGGATTATTTCCTCTCAAGGACGAGATGAAAGCAAGAGAGTTCTTCTGTAATGAAGGATTTGCTGTTTGTACTTCATGTGGTGTTGCCTAGATACTGTAATGATTGATGTCTTTAAAACACAAATAATCTTACACACAAAAGAACATTATTAAGGTTGCAGAGTCAAGTACTCAAAAGATCAGAAATGCCAGAATTAAGATTGCCCAGGAAACCTTAACTCAGCCCTCTTTTGCTGAATATACTATGACACTGTAATTACATAGGACCCCTGCTTCATTAAGCACAAAGAATAGACAGAAGTCCAACAGTGAGCAATTGTATATTATATTTGCTTCTCCCTGTTCACCATACCCCATGGCCTTATTTGCCTCACATTATTCAAATACTGCTGTAAGGTAGAATTATTCATTTCCTCTAGGGTGTCAGAGTGCTTCACAAACATTAATTCATCCAGGCCTGCAAAACTCAAATTAATGGATTTTTTTTTCAGAAAGAAAACCAGTATAGAAGTTAAGGTCAAAGGTTTCCAGCAGTTTGGGGTGTCAGTCTGGGTGATCTAAACCACAAGCTTTCAGAGTACTTCAAACTACATGTTCAGGAGCTGTATCTGTTGACTATAACTGCAACTATTACTTTTTATGTAATAAAAGTTCGTTTGTCTCTAAATACATAGAGTTTGCACATACACATAAATATAATGCACCTAACTCTTGACATTATAGACTCATAGAATCATAGAATTGTTTAGGTTGGAAAAGACCTTTATGATCATCAAGTCCAACCATTAACCTAACACTGCCATCTCACCACTAAACCATGTCCCTAAGCACCTCATCTACCCGTCTTTTAAATACTTCCAGGGATGGGGACTCAACCACTTCCCTGGGCTATTATAAGAATGTATAAGTTGTATATTGGGTTCTGAACGATATTTTGAGCTCATATTTTCTGTGTCAGTGCTTATCATGCGCATTTGTCATTGGAGACTGCAGACTGGCATACTTCATGCCAGAGATGCCTTCAAAATGCCTTGAAGTCTGTCTATAATGCAGTATTCTGAAGCAGTGGATTTAGCACAGGGATTTCCCATAAAATACTACCTTTAGTATAGTACCTGAGTTTAATTGTGGTTATCTATTTATTTACTTATTTTAAGAAATTAAGGTCTAAAGGTAAAAAGTTTTTTTTTAATTACTAGCCACCTTCACAAAAGGGTATAGTCCTCGAGTTATCATGAGAAGACAATTCTGATAGTTACACATTTATTGAATACAGGGTGTGCAAAAGAACCTATGGAAGGTGCTTCCCTACCAGAAGCCATTTTAACCCTTTACAATTTCTTCAGAATCATGCTGGTTTTTATCTCTTGCTGAATACCTTCACCATGACATTATTAATTATCCAGATTAAATGGGTTTAACCTTTTCTGAACCTCCATTTAAATGTTCATTATATACCTGTACAGCACAGTGATTTACTTGTTTCTATGGAAAAATATATTTTTATGCTCTCTGTATTTTAAGAAAATTTTATCCCCCGTCTACACTGATAGAGCATAAGCTGCTTTATTACATGAAATCACCTATTCTACATATGAAGTTCTGCTCTAAATTTTAGGATAAGAAGAGTTGCCTGGCACTTAGAAAACCCACTCTCATATGTATTTGGCTGTTCCCCTGATAATCTTATATTTTGGGAGGTTTTGGCTCTGCTTTTCCCATAGTATATTCCAGCATATCTGTGCCCGTGTCAGAAAATTTTAAGAAAACAAAAGAGGAGAGTGCAAAGCCACCTTTACACAGCTGCACAGGTCACGGTATCCTGCCATAAAAATATATTTGCCTTTCAAAGACATGGCGAAAGGGATTTAAGTGCTTGCTGAGCAATAAAACTGTATAACCATAGTTGTGACAGGCCTACTGTTAAAGAAATTTTGCAACAAAGAGCTCTGAAATACTCATGTTAATAACAAAGTTTTTTATTTGGAGCAGACACTAAACTGAGAGCTGGGAAGTTGAGAAAGGACCCTAACAAGACTTTATTATATGTTGAAACTGTTTGTTTGGGTTTTTTTTTGTGATGAATGACCTGTTGAAATAACTGTGTGGCAATATCTCCAGGATGAAGTTGCTTCTTTGACAACAAGAGAAAACGTAGGTACAGCCCTTGGAGCCACATGTGACCATAAAAGTAAAGCTTAGTTCCCTCCAGTTTGCATATTGGCCATGTTAATTGAAAAAAAATGTTAAGTGAAATATAAGGAATAAAAATATTGTAATTCCTTTTTGATTTTAATGGATATTGTATCAGGCACTTAGTTAATAAATCTACCAGTGATGTATAAACTGATATAGAGCTTTATTTGCTGCAGATCAGTAAAAACTTTCTCTTGGTTTTTTTTTTTGCTCAGTTATGAACATATGAATTTGAATACACCCATTAAGATGTGTCTAGATTCAAAACTCCCTGATAAACATCACCTTTTTGGCTATGACAGCTTTCTGAAATACCATTCTAATAATTTTTAATTTTATCAGCTACTACAACATCTTTTTCATAACTTCCATTTCATTTGTTTTAGATGTATTGTATCATTTGGAGTTCATTTCCTGCAACGTTTCTAGGCAATCCATGTAATCATGTTTTGTCCAATCTAACCTTCACATAAATACCCTTTGTTTGGTGTATCCTTTCTGTGTTTGGTATATCCTGTCTGTGTCTGGTATATCCTTTCTGATTTATGCTCCTTTAACAGCCAGTTTTTAAAGTGGAAAATGTGTTCTTAAGTCTACCACTCAGCTCAGTGCTGGGACCGGGCACCGTGAATCCAAGTCAATGACAACAGTTGGGCACTTGGAGGAGATTCTGCCTACTTAGAAGCTGCATAACAGTGCCCAACAAGTAACACATACAATGAAATCATTGTGTTTTCATTTCCACTAGCAGGACCCTCTTAGTCACTTCGGTGCTGATGTGTCTGCTGGAATATTAAACTCATCAGCAGGCAATTAAATAATATTTATTTGCTGTGAATTTCTGTCTGGAATTTTACTCCCATACTGGGATGTAAAGAGGATGATCCTGATGATTCTCAAATAGGAATATCGTCATGTTTGGTATTATTTCTATTCAGGTAGGAGACCTAGAGCAACATAAGGATCGTAGCAGAGCAGTTACAGACAAGACATTTATCTGTTCGTTAAATCTGATTATTTAAAGCTTCGCCTAAGAACGAGTCTATATCTTTCCTAACTTCGCAGGTGTTTTGTTACTGTCAACTGAGATGATTTAGCCAAACTGGAGGTGTGAATTACGCCCATAGCATTGCCAGTACTTGGATTCACTTGGAATCAGAAAACTGTGAATGTTGCTTAAACACACTTGTTCCCTGTTCTCCTGAAGTAGCTACAAATTCAAAACCACTTCAGGAATGTGGATGTATGAGGAGGGAGAGATAGAGGAGGGGGAAGAGAAGAGGTAGTCAGTGAAAAACAGAGATGGTTGCAGAATATTTTCACCCTACAGCTTCAGAGTAAAATATTGCAGTTTGGTAGGAGTGTCCACGGGTGTATTCTCCAGGGCTGTGTCAGATATTTTTACCGCAAAAATATGTAATTGTCCTTGTACTGTATTTAACAAAAGCAATGAAATTAAATGTCAATCAAGGCCCTAGCTAGAGAAGTCTGAAAGGAAAATTGAAAGGGAGTTTTGCACCTCTGGGATTTAATTCCAAAGATTGTTATCATGCTTGAGAAATATTTTTTCCTTCTACTACTTGTTTGTATCTCTAGACAAAAATTTCTTTAATATGAAATGGAATATTTCATTGCTTAGCACAAGAGTGGTTCATTCTTACATTTTATTTTCATTGTATGCTTCTTTTGAAATAATTGACCATCAATTTATATCAGTTCTTTTATAAGGAGCTGGATATCATTTCCTTTTGTGTATTCAAGTTTTGTTCTTTTTCCCCCCACACAGTGTTTGTAATGTCTCTGAAACAATTCTTTGAAAGTTATTTTTGAATACTTTGCCAGTGTTTATTTTTCTGAGTTTCATATCATCCAGTTATGTTTTGGGCTCTCAAGCTATATTGCTCTAAATAGCGTTCTTATTTTTATCATGGATAATGCATTTTGTCAAAATATGCTTTCAAATAAATCCTACACTGTACAATGCCTAATTTACTTTCTTAGAATAGATACCAGATTTCAGTACACATCTGACAACTTGTCCTCACAAACAGGTACTCAGAGGAGCTTATACTATTTGAATTTAAAGCTTTTAAAGTCCAGTTCCCTGGATTTATGATGTAATAACTGAACAAAAAAACCCAACTGGGCCCTGACACTTGATACATTTCAGCCTTGAGAAAATCATGGAGTCTTAGAATCCTTTAGCTTGGAAAAGACCTTTTAAGATCATCAAGTCCAACCATTAACCTAGGACTGCCAAGTCCACCACTAAACCATGTCCCTAAGCACCTGATCTATCCTTCTTTTAAATACCTTCAGGGATGGGGACTTGACCACTTCCCTGGGCAGTCCGTTCCAATGCTTGACAACCCTTTTGGGGAAGAAATTTTTCCTAATATCCAATCTGAACCTGCCCTGGTGCAACTTGAAGCCATTTCCTTTCATCCTATCACCCATTACCAGGGAGAAGAGACCAACACACACCTCCCCTACACCCTCCTTTCAGGTGTTTGTAGGGGGCAATAAGGTGTCCCCTCAGCCTCCTCTTCTTCAGGCTAAACAACCCCAGTTCCTTCAGCCGCTCCACGTAAGACTTGTGCTCCAGACCCCTCACCAACTTCTTTGCCCTTATATGGGTACGCTCCAGCATCTCCATGTCTTTCTTGTAGTGAGAGGCCCAAAACTGAACATAGAATTTAATATATATCTATATAGCTATAAAAAGTAGCTATAAAAAGTATAACAGCACCATCTAAGAAGAGGTCCACACAGTTGTCAGCTCTAAAATGAGCTGTGGAAAATCCACTTGAATTTAGTCATTTGTAAGGCAGGATTTTTCAGCTAAGCTGAGAATATCTGCAGATACAATATGGCTCTTTAGTGCCATCATTGTGTTTTTACTTAGCTTAGAGCACTCTTTACTGTGTAGCACAAGAATTTATGAAAAAAAAAGGAAAAAGGGCACAATAAATTTTTCAATGCTCTTGAACTTCTTCCTAGTCTGTTGACTTACACAGACTTAAATACAGAAAAATAAGCTAATTCATTAATGATTGTCTCTGAAGCTCCATCCCCTCAAATAAGCAGCCAAAATGTACTTTAAAAGTGCTTATGAAGTTTTTCAGGACAAATAGATCTACTGAAGAATTCCATTGTTATTTAATGTGAATAAATTCACCAGGTTTTGATTTTGTGGTAGATGTGGTGGAATTTTGGGAGAGACAGTCATTTTCAAAACAGACACAACTTCGCAAGACTGTGTGGTTCATAGGGTCAAGGATAGCACTATATCTACAAAAATCAGTATAAAAGGAACAACTGCCATGTTTCACCTCCTCAGGGTTTCACATTCAATTTGTAACATCCTCAGTGGAGCTAGTATAGCAGAGGGAGGTGGCTGTGATTTTTCTCAGCATTTGCCAATGTTGATGTTAATGCAGAGATCCGTTTGGCTGCTTGGTGGGGCAAAAATTGCATAGAACCCTTAGATCATGGACGTGTTGCTTGAAAGTGACTTCTAGTCCAACCTCTTGCTCAGAGTGGGACTGTCACTAACACTACATTCATTCAGCTGTGGTTTTGTCTGAGTTTTGAAAGTCTCCAGGGATGGGACAACGTGTTTCAGTGTTGCATTTTTTCCTGATGATTTTTTTTGTGTGTGTGTCCTGATTTCCAACCTCAGCCTCTCAAAGTTCAATGTCTTCTTTGGCCTTCCTGTCATATTGATTGCCACTAACAAGAAGACTTTGTCTCTGTCATCTTTGCTGCTGCCCTTCAAGTAGTTGCTGCCTGCTATGAGAACTTCCTTAGCCTTCACTCTGCTATGATAAGCAAGGTCAGCTGCCTCAGCTTTTTCAGTCAGGCAAGGGTTTGTAAAGTAACAAAGAATGTGGAAAAAGGCTATTCATTTTAAACCATATGCAGTTGCTGATGAACAACCAAGCCTGAAATGTCTGAGAAAACCATTAACTGAATTACTGTAAATATACAGTAATCTAAAAAATTATTATGACTAATAATATAGTGTCTTAAAGATCCTATTAGCATTAGGTACCTCTTGCTTTAAGCACTATGAAAACTCAAAGTATAAGAATTCCTGAAGCAACAGTTTGTCAGTCAGTCTATTTAACACAACAGTTACTGTGGTCATTTCCAAATTAAAATTTTACAGAAGTTATGGAAAACTATGTCCAGTCCTGTCCTGTTCAGGCCTACAGAGGCAACAGATTTCAGGGATAAGAGACTCAGAAAAGTCACGAAGCAAAGGGGCTAAACTTCTTTAATCCTTTGTTAATTTTGTTAATTCCTCTCCTTTGGTCCCTTTTCAACTCAGTAAAACTATAGCATGTTATATCAACAGTCCATAGCAGACACCATACTACTATAGGTTAAGGTGTTATTCTGATGAAAAGCACATGTTAAAATCATCTTCCTATTTTTTTCTTCTGTTTCAACTGAAATATTTCCAGGGAATTAGATGAAGTAGGAAAGGTGTTTTTCCCTGATAAAGATAATTCTAAGGGCATTTTCTACATGAAAAGGTATGCAACTGTAACTGAAAAGTGGCTTCTGTGACTAAGCTACCCTTTCAAAGTAATTTTACAATTGAGAAGTAGATGGCCCAGTTTTTTTGTCTTTTAACTAAAGTAAGATGGGGTTTTGTGCAGTAAACCTTATCTCTTCAAAGATGAAAGCTGATTAAATGCAAAGTTTTTAAACGTTAAGAACATCTAACATATAATAAAAGTGTCTGTTACTGGAAGAAATGCTAAAACCTGAAACATACCTTAAAATGGGATAAATGTGATAAATAAACATCAAGGATAGGAATAGAGGGTTAAAATGCAATTTTTCCCCCCTTAAAAATTGTTAAGGAAAAATGAGGAAGAAAATTTATTATCCTTTCCCATAGGACCTATTTTCAGCAGGTGCAGACACTACTGTCCTTCCTGAATATTTTTTTTTTTTCTAAGAGAGTAGAGCTGAGATTTATTTCTAGTAAGACTAGCTGAAAAAAATAGGACAGGAATGTCAGGATAAGCAATCATTCTGTGTTATGGCTGGAAGAAAAAATACAAGCTCTTCACAGGGATACTGGCACCCTCACAATTCATTGAGGGAGATGGGATCATAAATGGGTAGAGAGCAATATGGCGGAGTAAGAAGAGACAGATAAATGACTGGAGTAAGAACCAGGATGGGACTAACTGCATAGTCAAATGAAAGACATTACCTCTATCAAGACAACTTAAAGTTCAGACTTGAAAAGTCAAATCTCTCAATAAGAAGTGCTGTAAGAACAGGGTGAAGTGGTAGTCTTTTAAACGGAAATTTCCATTAGGCAGGTAGATATCATATTTAAAGATAAATGCTCTCAAACATATCTTGGAAAATTTGTTACACAAAGGGAAAATTGAGTGAGAAGTACTTTCTGGAAATATAAAGATAATGGATCATATGTGCCCTTTATGTTGTATGTTATGCATAAATTTATTTTGCATTGCATATCAGGTATTATGGCAACTTTGAGACAGAGTGCACATGTTGTCATAACATTTGGAGAAAAAGACATCTCTTGAATAAATTGTGCATTAGGCCTGCTGAGTTTTTGTCTCATCGCAGTCTTTCATCTCCTCCAACATCATCAGTCTTCGACAAAGAAGGGAAACTGGTAAACAGACACCAAGTGACAGCTTTTGCACTTTTCAACCTTGACTAGTGAAATTCCCAGGACGCCTGAGTACGCACAGCAGGCTTGCTGATTTTCTCACAAATAACCTAGCAAATTCTCTGCAGTGGGCTGGGAAAAGAGGCTGTGAGCAGCTGCATGCTCTGTCCTCAACAGGAGATGCCTGCAAAACAGAGGCAAGCAGGTAAATAATGGAATGGTTGTTTCACAGCCTGCCACACTCGGGTATTTTTGTTTTACATATAAAGCTACGTTATAGGCAAATTGGGATGTGGCGTTTTGGGATAATATAAAAGAACTGACTCAGCTGTCAGCAAACTTTTCTCTTTTTGACCAAAGGTTTCTTCATTGAGGGAACTAATTGGATTGCTATAAGCTGGACCTTGGGAGTGAACTAATATGTATGCTGTGTAAAATGATCTTTTGACTTGGCCCTGGAGCAAACAAGAAAGCAAACCAACCTGACAGCATAGCTGTATTCAAGACTGACAAAAGGTCACTTACATTTAGTTAAAACTGATTTTTTTCCATTAACAGATGACCCATCACTATCTCTAGTAATGAAAAATGGTTTCTATTTATTGAATGTATGTTATAAAAACTATACTTCTCTGATATGTAACGTTATAAACATAAAGTTCATGTCATGAGGACTATTTGTGGCAGTGAGGGCAGCAGCTATCCAGCTTTGGACATGGTAATAAATAAATTTCTAACATATTTAATATATGTAATAAATTTTAAAATGTTGTTCTCCTCTGCATGGCCCAGCAGAGAGGGCACTGGTCTGGAAACTACCGGATGCAGGTTCTGGATCTACCTTTGCAAATAATCAGCTGCTGGAGACATAACTCAAATTCTGTGGTTAAAGATGATACATTTTGATAACAGAAGTCCTATTGTCATAGGAAGATGACAAATTTTAGAAATTCATTCAGTTTATATATCAGCTATGTAATTTTTGGTTGAAATGGAGAATACCTTACTTCTGAAAATAAATAGAAAGGTTTTATTTTCTAACTTCATATTAAAAAAAATAATTACATCATTTCTGTTACAATTTTTCTAGTTTACATTGACACAAAGATCTCATTCATTTGATTATTCACTTTCTGTGTTTCATCACGTAGAGGGGAAAATAGATTACATGAAGTTTGTTGGATGAAAGCCCTATGCTAATGTCATTGGATGTGCTTTAAAAACAAATTTTAATCTTTGATGAAATTTGTTCCAAACAGAATTAAAAAAAAATATTTATCAGCTTTTTTCTAATTTGTTGAATTTGTAGCCTCAGAAGTTGCAACGTTCTTCGCGATTGACAATCATATTTCATACTTATTTTCATAGCTACAGGATTATGGGTAGGCCAATCCAGATCTCTCTGTCTTCTCTCATGAAACATCCAGTTGCAGAACGGGTCATGTCCTAAGCAGGAGCCTGAAGATAGCAGTTATGTATGTCCTCTATGTATTTCTTTAAGTACATAGTAAAATGTGCTGGCAAAGGTTGAGGTCTGGTGACACAACATGCAAAATGTCACTGTTTGCAGAAAAGCAGACCAAACTGACCAAAATAGATGGAGCACTGGATTAGGGGTTGGGAAGAGTCACAGTGTGGTAATGGGAGTTAAGTAAAGTGTATGTCTGGCAGAAGGACGGAACAAGACAATAGGCTCCAATGAACCTATTTAAACAGTTGATACTTGACAGGTTGGTGAAACCCAGGTCAGAATCAGCAGGACCAAAATGAAAGAAGCTATCCTGTTTTTCATGAGGGTCATCTCTGGGTCCCAAATTCTCAAGCAGATTACTCAGATGACTGTTAATAAACTGACTGGAGTTTTCACACAGCATGAGCGACTTCCTTCCTAAATGCATCTTCACACCTGGTGACACAATCCTGAATCTGATTGCTCCATAAACATTATAATCAATGTTTTACTCACAAAATATTTGTGGTAAAAGCCATTACTGCTATCATCATGGCAATCTTTCCCCACAACCACCTTTAAACCTGAAAACTCTAAATAGCATGAAACAGAAAATTTTACAATGCATTGTTCAGGTAGGTGAGATCTATTCAGGGAGGAGTCCACACCACACTAATTTGTGGCTACCTTTACCATAGATCACCAGTATCTTAGCTGGTTTAATAAAATGTATTTCTTCTTCCTTGCCTCATTTAAGAGCACAGCAACTCATCGCAACTGTATAAGAAAACACAACAACATAGGACACAACAGCCAACCAAAATTAGACCCATAGAACCTAATTACATGTGTTTGAGATGTCTGACAAGTATAGAAGTACTAAGCTAGGTAGTATAGCACGATGAAAAAATCCAAATTTCATAAACTGGCCCTAATGTTGTCACATTGCAAAGCTCAGAAAAAATGTATTTGTGAGCTAATAGTGAGCAGGATATTCAACAAATACACAAAATACAAATTTGTATTTCCATAATGAAAATAGAGTTTGAGATGTGAGGCCAAAGTTACTGCAATATAGTGGAAAAGCCCTTCCCAAAGGGAAATTATATTTGCAAATGAATGACATGATACAGCATAACTTTTGAAGCCATAGAGGCAAAATGGCAATTCATATCTATTTACTATTTTGTTTTTTGAGTTGTTTTTTTAAATGTCTCAAAAGTGGTAAACAGTCCTGGATTCAAACTAGTCTTGCCATTTCATTCCCACCTGTGTACAAATGATAGTATGATCATATTGATTCAAGTGGAGAAAAAATAGTGAGAAAACACCATTTTTCTTACAGGGCTTTCTTAGTTTCACCTTAACATATGAGAAAAGAATAAGGGCATAAACATACCCTATGCCCAGTTCCTTCCAGCACAGGTCATCTCCCCAGAAAGATTGCACCCCACTTTGTTCTCACATGTCGTACAAGACTCATCTTAGCTAGCTTGCTTTCCCCGGGAACTCCAGGCTCTAATCATCCACTGTAACCAGCACCAGGAAGACAATTAGCTTCAGGCACTTTTGGGACTGGAAGGAGACAAAGATCTTTCATCCTTTTGCCAACCTCACCTCCAAACAGAGAGGTGAATACTAGGCCAAAAGTGTGTCCTTGTAAGTGCCAACACAGGCCTGTCAAAGTGGTTATAGAATCATAAAATCATAGAATAATTGGGGTTGGAAGGGACCCCTAGAAGTCATCTAGGCCAACCCCCTTGCAATGAACAGGGACATCTTCAACTCGATCAGGTTGCTCAGAGCCCCACCCAAGCTGACCTTGAATGTTTCCAAGGATGGGGGCATCTACCACTTCTTTGGGCAACATCTTCCAGTGTTTCACCACCCTCACTGTAAAAAATGTCTACCTTATGTGTAGTCTAAATCTACCCTCTTTTAACTTAAAACCATTACCCCTTGTCCTATCACAACAGGCCCTGCTAGAAAGTCTGTCCCCATCTTTCTCATAAGCCCTCTTCTAGTACTGAAAGGTCACAAGAAGGTCTCCCCAGAGCCTTCTCTTCCTGAACAGAACAACCCCAACTCTCTCAGCCTGTCCTCATAGGAGAGGTGTTCCATCCCTCTGATCGTTTTTGTGGCCCTCCTCTGGACCTGCTCCAACAGGTCCATGTCTTTCCTGTGCTGAGGACTCCAGAGCTGGATGCAGTACTCCAGGTGGGGTCTCACCAGAGCAGAGTAGAGGCACAGAATCACCTCCCTCAACCCGCTGGCCACGCTGCTTTTGATGCAGCCCAGGACATGGTTGGGTCTGGATGAACTGAATGAATGGTTTAGTTGCCCAGTGCTCAGTACCCAGCAAGGGGCAACTCCATGAGGAAGGACCAGCGTGGTGATTCAACTGCAAGAGGGTGAAAGGTGCCATGTCCCGAATGTAGCAAAGTGCCTTTCTACAGCCAAGGATTGGTTGCACCTCACCAACTTGAAGAGGGGGAGAGTTACCCTGGTGTCTGTTTAACTTTGCTAAAGGGCAATCCGGAGAACTCTGGACTGGGCACTTTTTTCTGGTGATGAGCCTTGATAATTCTGCTGTCCCAGAGCCATCCTCTCTCTCCTCCCATCTTCAGGGATCATTCCTCCGTTGCAATTAGGCAAGACACATCAGTCCCAAACCTCAGTTCACCCAGTGTCGGTGTGCAAAGAGCTGTCAGAGCTGTGGCCAGAGCTATTGTCTTTTGGCTGCAGGCTTGAGGCAGTCAGAGAGGCAGCCCAATGCTGCTAGCCCAGCGATAAAGTGGTGTCAGCCCCACATGAGCCACACTGAAACTACCCAAAACTGGGCATACACATGTTTGTAATAAGCTTGTTGGTACTGCAGTCAAGACATCTGGCAAACATCCAGAAATTCAGACTTTCAAGGCTGGTTCCAGGCATCTCATAAGGCTAGCACCGGAGATGTAGAAAGCATGTATGCCTACCTCACTCCATCAAATTTGCAGCCTGGCTTTCCAGCTTAAACTGCCAGTAGAGGTGGATATGAGCTAAAATATCTTTTTTTTTTTCTTTTTTTTTTTTTTTCTGCTAACACTGACAGAAGCTTTGCACAGAGACGCGAACACTGGGCTGTGGATTCCAGGAGAAGGGAATCCACCACCAGCTTGGACACTGCCCAGCTCCTCTGCATGTACCTCCCCTGTACACCGAACACCAAGTATTTGCAATGCAGGCTTTTGCGGCTGTGCCAGGTGAGCCATGCAGAGCTAAAATAACGGAATTTCCACCAGGCATCAGTAAAACCTGGCAAAAGTTGACATCAGTAATTGAACTGTTTGCAAACTAAGGAAGAAAGGGAGAAAGTCCTGATAGGATAAAATGTGATCAGAATAACAATTCTCTGCTAAGGAGCTAAAACACAGGCAATGACTCCTGGGAAGTGAGAGAGAAGACAAAAATACATCAGTTAAGGCCTTTATTTAGCAGTTAACAGGCAAGTACATGCAATACCATGTGCCTTTGCACAATCAAGTTCTAACAAGTTAAGAGATGTCCTTCAAAAAAGCACTGCCATACATTACTCATCAGGATGAAAGATAGGAATATGTTGGTTGTTCCTGTTTTTGAATAAAGGCCGATGGAACTGGATCTGTGTAATGGGATGTGGCATGAGAGAAAACAGCACTCAGTTGAAGGAATTTTTTATAGTGGTATCTAAAAAGCAGCCTTTTGCAAGCACAGCATTGCTTTTCATTCTTTGGGGTTTTAAATTTAATCATTGGTATGGCTGTGGATGTTCAGGGAAGAGTGAATCACCGAAGTTACATAAATATTTAGTTTTTCATGCTTATTCACCTCACACTTGTCAGAACTGAGGGAGGGCTGAGTATTTGCCTGCAATGCTTTCCAGCAGTTATGTTGCTATTGCAGCACCCGTCCTTTCAAAGGAACAGTTTGGCCCATCCCATTGCCTCTGTCACTTCTCTTGTTTTAGGATCCCAGGGACAAGCAGAACTTAAAGGTTGCTGGCCCTGTCTTCTTTCGACACAATGGGAAGACATAACTGAAAGTGTCTCAGCTCATTTCATCTCATGAAACTTTCTGGCTTTGCTAATCTCTTTCTGTGACACAGGGAATGGAGAAATATTAGGGCCCTAAACTAAGTACTGGATGAGTTAAAAACTCCTCAATGTCAAAAGCAAACAAACAAAATGTAGCAACTGTAAATGAAAGCAAGAAAAACAACAAAACTGTATGACAGCTGTTGATGTGGTTAGAAAAAACTATTATTCTATGAGAAACAATTAAATCAAACAATTAAGCAGGAGGTTGGCATAAGGCAGCTAGGTAAAGCCTAGGAGTATGGGAAAGCAAACAGGTTAAGCAGGCTTTGCCGCTGTCTCAATATCCCTGAGGTACCTCTGGATAATACTAGGCTTGCTTTGCTCGAGTTTCATTGGAGTTACATCAGAGATGCCAAAAACTGGCGTTGTACTTAAGGGAACCCTCCCCCTTTTTCCCCTAAACTTCTGTTATGGACAATTATAAAGACAGGGAAGAGTTTAATAAATGGTAAATCTTGCTCAGATTGCATAAATGAGCAACTGCTGAAGAGAATCCGGTGGGAAGGCTGATCTGAGGTTCCCCTCTCGCATCTGGGAGTCAATCCTGACAACTACCTAATGTCTATTCACTTACTTATTTGGTTCAAGATTTTAATTGGTGATACAATGATAGTGGCTTCCTATTTTTCAGAAGGCGAGGTAACCATACATAGGTCAAAACTATTCCACCAGAGTGTAATCTGGATTAGCTAACTTTGTTTAATATGTATGCATTTGTGAAACAAAAGCAATGATCCTTGTGCTCATTTTAAAAGAGAAAAGGCCAATCAAGACATTTTAAATAAATATAGATAGATATCTAACAGAAGGAATAAAAGAAACAGGATATTTTCAAAGTAATATTTGCATACTGAAACTGTATAGAGATGAAAAGTATTCACTGTGTACAGGGGAAAATATGCCTTCTGATTAACTCTACAAAATATTAGATAATCTAAGCATCCACCTCCATTCCTCATTGTATGAGAGCAATTTCCTGATTTATTTTATATTTACAAACCCTCTTTGATGCCAACGTGATGTAGGATAAAGCAAATAATGTTTTTATGGGATCTCCCATTTCATTCCCAGTCAATATTTTCCTGATTATTTTAAATATTTCTGTAATAATTCTACTGGCCTCATTCAGTGCTTATTTCATATAAACTTTACATTTACGTCCCATAATAATTTGAAAAAACAGAGCTGTAAAGGCAAAATAGGGAAAATATGCAAAATATGGAATGGGGTAAAATGAAAACAAAATATACAAGTTCTAACTAGTGTCCATGTCCTGTAATTTGCCTACAGCTTTCCTGTTGTAAAATTAGTTGTTTATGCCATTTTATTAGGGTTCCATTCATGAACAGAAGGCTCAGCAGACAAAATTGTTGATCACAATATCTTTGCAATACCGTGGAAGACGATCCCTGAAACAGGTGTAGATTACTGATCCAATGGTTTTGCTTCATACAGTCATTAATGGTGGACGCGCAGGGTCTGGAAACCCTTAGCAAGGCAGGACTTGGGGCAGAGTCCCCAGGTAAGCTCCCCATGTGAACTGGCAGGCATTTCAGCTCTTTCCTTTACATAACTCTCACTTTCTTTGTGTTTGGTAACCTGCTTTTATATTAACCAACTAGTTTCCACTTTTTGAACTGCGACGCAGCCATCCAATCTGAATGGAACCAGCATGCAAGAGCCAGCTGGAGAAAGAAAAGATAACTGCAATGTCTCTTTCCTGAAAATAGCATCCCTACCCTCCAGGTTAGAAGTGTTCACATAAGGTGATGCTACCCTTAAAATCACATTTTAAAATTAAGATCTTAAGAAACAGATCAAGGAGAATGATACAATTCTAGGTTGGAATGGAAATGGCACATTAGAGTCCATGTACATAACCTTTAGTCATAACCCCCTGATTGTCTGCTCTTCACCTCCAGGTTGCTTCAGACTGTATTGCTGGGTAGATAGGCCCCCCTCGATAGAAACCTCATGCTACACCCGTAGCCCATTTTGCCTTTAAACATGGATGCATTTTGCACTCAACAACCCCCCTTTACACTAAAAGTTGTAGGAAGAGACAAATAAGACTTCTTTCTGAGATATATATTTTTGAGACTCTTCTTGCTCCCTAATAGGATGGGGAAAATTTCTTCTGCTTTAGGGAACAAAGACACATTAACAGCTCATCCACAACTTTGTCCATAATTGTGGTGTTCTAGTTGTGCTGTACACCAATTTCCCCATGTTTACAGCTGATGTAATACTTGTTACAAGACTGTTCTAAAGATAATAAGTTAATACTTATAAAGCACCAAAACTTCTCAGAAGGATTACACGTAGCAGAACACTTGAGATATACAAAGTATCTTGAGACATTGTAATTGGTTGTGCAATGTATTTTAGAATGAATTACATTTTTCTGAATAAAGTAATAATGAATTTTAAGACAGTGTTTTCTGTGACTTGAATTCCTAGGATGAAACTTTGTAGATTTTTCAAGTTTCAAATGTCCTCTTAAAAAACCTCAACCAACCAAACAAAAGAAGAACCACTCCAGCAAAATATTTAAAATATTTTTCTGATCTTTTGAGAATGAACAGCCTGGTTTTAATTTACACTCCTCACATATTATACTTCAACTTGTAGCTCAAGATAACCTTCTGATACCATTAGCCCAAGGTTGCTTATACTTTAAAAGAAAATATCGAAAAGGTACAATTACATGGGCCCTAAACACATTAGCTGATACACACTTTTGTTCTGAGACTAAGACTATAGCTGCCTAGACTATTCCTGACAAGTTCTTTCCTAATCTTTTCTTAAAACTTTCCATTTCAGTTCACTTACTTTTCAAAACTGTCAGAAGTAATCATCCCACATTTGGAAAACTTATTCAAATAACTTAATTTGATAATTTAAAAGAATAGCCTAAGGGTTTGGAGGTGTGTGTGGGGAAAATCCAAGCAAGTAAAATACATTAGAAAGTTGATAATATTTCAGATCTGAAAGTCAGCCATTTAAAAACTGGCTTATCAGAAATCCTAGAAGCTGCAGCATATAATAACAAAATCCTGTTCCAAAAATCTTTAACAAACACAGAAAAAGAAATATAATTTGCATATTATTCTGAAAATGTTATAGAATTTTAAAAATTGTTTTATTCTTAATTTGTGTTTTAAGTAATCTTTTAAATGTAGTAAAAAATTATTAGATATGAGGTTTTATAAAAGTTATCTTTTTTTTAAGTTCTTTGTTTTAGAAAGAAAACTTTAATTTGAGCTCAGAATTGGAGGATAGAGGTGACATTTAAATATGGAATGGTGTTTCCTTCTTTCGTTAACCCTTCATTACATTTTTACAAGCCCAGAAATGATACTATGGTAGACCCCAAGAAGAGCAGAAATACCAGTATGATTTGGATTAAGTTGTATCATTTGCTAAAAGCTTGTGCAGAAATGCTAAGTGAGAGACAATTCACAACCCTCATAAATTATATAGTTTACTCTCAACAACTGTTAATCTGAGATGAAGCTTGCCAGTAGGGGTGGAATGTGCAAGCTGTAATGTCTCTTCCCAGCATCAAATATGTAGGAGGTGTTTAAGAAAGAGCCAGCTCTAGCAATGTTGGCACAGGGTGCCTTGTTCTGTCTACTTTTCCTTAATGATACTCTTCAAATTACTTGGAAGTTCATCCCACACATGAATAACCAGCATGTTCAGGACAATTAGATGAAGAGTAGGCTGTATTACAGTGCCTTACCAAAAATTGCATTTCCAAATTATAACACTTTCCTCCTGAGTGGGACCTTGACCTTCAAGACATATCTACACTGTCCTCAACATCCTGTAAACTTATGCCATGCATATTAATGTGTGAAAGGCACATTGCTCGCCTACTAGTCTCTCATGACACTCAAGGTGTGTCTTGCTAGTTCTAGCTTGCAGAAGCAAAGAGTTTTCATTGATATGCTACAGGGTGTTCAACCAGTTCTCACTATATCTGCAAATAAACAAGCATGAGTACAGATATAGATAAATATTTTATCTACATGGAAGCCATCATATGAGAATGCTAATCATAGAATTATAGAATCATAGAATCATAGAATGTTTAGGGTTGGAAGGGACCACTAGTGGTCATCTAGTCCAACCCCCCTGCAGTGAGCAGGGACACTGCTAACTAGATCAGATTGCTCAGAGCCCCATCCAACCTGGCCTTGAATGTTTCCAGGGATGGGGCCTCCACTACCTCTCTGGGCAACCTGTTCCAGTGTTTTACCACCCTCATTGTAAAAAATTTCTTCCTTACCTCTAGCCTGAACCTACCCTGTTCTAGTTTAAAACCATTTCCCCTTGTCCTAACACAGCTGGCCCTACGAAAAAGACGTTCCCCATCTTTCCTATAGGCCCCCTTTAGGTACTGGAAGGCCGCAATCAGGTCTCCCCGTAGCCTCCTTTTCTCCAGGCTCCTCAGAAGTGACAGTCACAACTTCTGTGAATGCTTTGTTTTTAGAAGGATATCCATGTATCTCTTTGTATATGGTATAGGAACATCAGCTTTCATTTCACAATCAAAATGTGACATAGCATCCTTCCAAACCTTTACAGCAATGGAAAATATGGACACCGAGAATTAGTAACTAGTCAGTGAAAATTCCAACTTATTAATGCCTCAGGAAAGTTATGATTAACTCTTTATTCTCTTTCATATTCTGGTCAACACAGTAGCATTGTAGAGAAGTACACAAAAGTGACAATCTGAGCCCAAATCTGAGATGAATCATTCTCTTTCTCAGTCAGTCAACAGAGTTGGATTAACTTCCAAAAATATTCTCAAGGCTTGTGCTCTCTAGGAATGCTGAGAGCAAAAATATTGTTTCTTGTGGATTCCTAGAGTTCCACTATGATACAGAGTTGATGACCAGAGGGGATTACTATCATGAGATAAGTTTGCCTGTGTAATGCAAATCATTGAACTTCCATGGATCCTCTTCTGCTCAAGGTCCAATACCTATAAACAAAATTCAGCTTCAGAATAAATATCCCAAATTATGTAGATTTATTCCTTTATATAAAACTCCTCCAACTCCCATCTACTCTCCACTGAGAGATTCTCTATTCCCTTGATAGGACCTCAAATTCTTTCTTATTTTGATTCACTGCCTTTTCATGAGAGTTCTGACTTGACAACACCTTGACACAATGCAGTATTGGTCTCTATTTTTCCAATGGTATCATAATTATAGCTTTCCCATTTTGCACAAAGGCATGCATTTAGGTCTTCATATCTTCTGTGAAAAGAACTTTTCCCATTAAGCAATGAGGTTTAAATGTACACAGCCATTACTCAGTTATCAGGGGTAATGGAGGATTGGGAAAAACTAGATTAAAAAAATACAGATAATAACAAGGACATGAATTACCCAGTGAGAGTACATATAGTACATTCTCTTCTCAATGCTTAAAAAGTCCTGTTTATCCAGTTTTTGCTCAAGAGAGGGGTACTTTTACATAGCAACAGGCAGAGTTCCACCTGTTAGTATCAAGCCCTCTTTATTATGCATTTCATGGACAGTTCTCTATGTGATATGTGCATGGGAGGGGAAGGAATAGGGAAAGTTGTGGTTAATACACAGTTTAGATAATCCACTCATAAGAATCAAGTTACCTGAAACCTCTGGTCCCTGTATCTTTTCCTTTAGTACCAGTCCTGCTATTTCTGATATAACAAGCATGTACATATGCCCGGTTTAAAACTAACACACACCACTTGATTTCATGGCAACTATTTTCTTCTTTGCTTGAAATTACGTCTCCCATGAGGAACTCCTGGGAGCCAACAGCGCTGTCATCCTCTTTGACCGTGAGGCACATGCTCCCAGGGTTCTTCAGATACCTCCCCACCTGACGCATACGGTTGTAGTGGTCACATTTGGATGATGTATTGGATAGAACATGGTGCTCTAGCTCTTCATAAGAAACTCAGATTTTGAATTATTCGTGACTTTCAATGTGCTTCTGACTGCAGCAGTTTTGGCTCTCAGTCTTGGTCTGTATCAAAGAGTGAGCTTTAGTCAAGACTGGGCCATTTTCTTTCTCAGCACATTCTAACTCCTTGCCTAAGTGTTAACTCTGGTTTTCCTCAACATATCTATGTGTTTTGGCCTGTATCCCAGTCATGATTTAGCCTGTTATCACAGATTCCATTAACCTCAAAAACTTGTAAGACTGGATCTGCTGCCTTAAAGTAGAGATGAACTGCTTTATGCGTGCATTTTTTTAAGTCTCGTATTTTTCAGAAGAATCTCTGTATTTTACACAGAATGTTGTACTCCCTGAACATTTCTTATTTCCAGTTTCATCATTAGCCCAGGTATAAGTGACTGACTATGCCTTATTAAAAGCAAGGCCATCTGTTGCCAGAAATAAGACCATCTTCTGATTAGCTAGCACTCATCATTTACAATTATGGCATGGATTGTTATTTAAGTGCCCACCAGTCCGACATGTTTCCAGGGAGCGTCAATGACATTTTTAACCGATCCACTAAAGGTGATTTTTAGGTGCCTTTAATTACATTAATGTGCTTTGCTTAGTCAATATCCAGAGCCAAGAGCATTAAATAAACCTGAACAGGAGCTCAAGCACTGGTGTGCAATTGTCCATACAGCTCAGTTGCTAGTGGATTCCCTTGCCACATGCACAAACTGGCTGTTCTTGAGGAAGAGCGCTTAGCTGTAAGTTCACAAGCCATGATGTACCATTTGCTTGCAGGTCCAGAGAACAGCTTCTTGCATTTTGTATTTACCAGCATATACATAGCCAAAGAGTATGATAGTGATCTGCTTCCTTCAGCCATTAAGTTTAACTGATCACGGAAGCCACTGAAGAAGACAGATAGTTCCAACCAATGTGGTCTGTAGCAGTTCAGTTCCAAACATCCACAGCCTATTCCCTTAAAATTAAAAGTGCTTAGTTTATTTTTTGTTCACAAATGGTGTCAGTGCTAGGGGAGGAGAGGGAGACAGGAGCTCATAAAGAGGTCAAGAACCAACACAGGGGCTACCAGGGAAGCCCCTGTGGCCAGGACGGAGCCCTGTCTCTGATCTTGCAGTTTGCACTTGCAGGTGGGGGAATACAGGCTTCCCTTCCCCCCACGCTCGCCTTGGCTCCCAAGTGACATATTATCTTTATTAGTTAACAAAAATTAGGCCACACAGTAGTTATCACAGCTTAATAGTCAAACAATACTAAGAGACTGCACCTGATAGCAATATATTTAATAAAAGATACTGGCCATGAGGCTGGTTATAGGGAGACAGTGAACTGACAGTGTTCACACTCAGGTTGCTGGTAAAAATATTCACTAATCTTTAGCCAAGAAATTACTCTCAGAATACCCTGCAGAAATATAATGAAGAGTTTTCCCTTATAATTACAATTAAAACATACAAAGTATCTCAACATCCTGCCAGGTTCAAATTGTTTTAGCCTGTTCATCAAAAAGTCATGCAATGAAATTAAGTTTTTTATGTAAGTCCAAGTAGACTAAACCTGCACTGACATTCAGTTGTTGGACAAAACATACTTTCACTATATAGGTCTTAGTATTAGGTGACTGGTGTTGATTATATTATCGTCTGCTAGCTTTCTATTAGTAAAGCTTCAGACCAGCTTTTATGTAATTTTACTCACAATTAACAACTAATTTTCAGGCCTGTTGTTCTCTGGAAACGTAATTCAGTCTTTCTTTGATTTCTATGCTTCTTTGATCAATATCTAAAGATTTAGTTTGATATAAAAAAGCAGTCAATAAAATCCCTTGCTGCCATGCTACATTGTCTCCTACTGAAGATTATGACACAGAATAAAAGCTTCATCATTTAACTACTCAATAAACACTTGTGTTTACTTGTATGATTACCAAAACCTTGCCATGCAAACCCAATACAATAATTGTGATAAAAATATACCATTTTTGCTATCAAGCCAGCAGTGAGTGGTATCAGTGGAAATTTGCTAATGAGAACTCCTTGGTTTATTTTTCTCTTCCTCTTTACAGAGTGTAAGAGGCTAGTTGCCAATCAAGCTTCATTTGCACAGGGGTTATTTTTATCAGGAAAATATACGTGAACAAGAGGTGAACAATCATCCAGTTTTCTGGTTTAGGTGGGGCTTCATCCCACAGGTTCTGATTAAAATAAATACTGCAGAATTATGAGTTGTGCTGTGTATTTTGAAAGCCTGTACACAGCAGGAGTCTGAACATGAACCGCTTTTTTTTTCCGCTCAAATATCAGGAAATCACCCAGTAAGAGTACAATGGCAAATGAATTTTGAGGTTTGTTTTTCTTGTTTTCATCCATTTTTTCTGATATTTCCGTGAGGCCAGAACTACGTGGAGTAATTTCAGAGAACTACGCTCTGAAAGTTATGGTGAATTTAAGCTGCCTGGTACTTTTGTGTCATTACTGCAACTAGGCTACTGCTCTCAAGGGTTCTGGATGCTAGTTCCATCTGTTTCTGAAGGTGGGAATAGGGTATTTATAACTCATTACCTGCTTTCATAAAACATAGAACTTTATTGGTCTGACAGAACGAGAGGATTTAGTTCTTCTCTCTCACACAGCAAAGTCCCAGCCCACTGAAGGGAGCAGGAGTTATGTCACCAACTTAATTCAAGCTAGAAATGTATCCTGAGCTGCAAGAACTCCATCAGCATGAGACCACAGTTCAAGCCTTTATGCTTAGTTACTTTTTTCAGAGGTCAAGACAATTACATTAATTTTTTGTTTAATTCTTTCCACAGAAAAGGGACTGTTTAAATTGAATATGCAATATTTTCTATTTATATTTACTCTGGTGTTGTTGCTTCACAACTAATTGGTTTCCATTCATCCTAATATACCCTGCAGAGCTTCAAACATGCCTTTCTGCTGCTGTTGCAAAAACCTCAGTTGTAAAATCCATACAGTGATTTCAGATCATTTTGCTCAGTGCTCAGTGGCCTCGATTTTGCAAAGGACTCAGGACTGTAAGGTAGGACACTGTGGCATCTGCAGGAGGACTCGTTGGCCAGGTGGCTCCGGAGTGTTTTCACAACTGTGTTACAGAATAGGTTGTGTAATTACAGTTTGCCCAGCAGCCTGGTATTAAAAAGTCAGTTTTTTATTGATCAATAGGCAAGTAAACGAGAAAATAACTCAAGTGATAATTAAACAGCACTATATGCAAAAAGAGAGCAAGATGTCTAAATACAATGAGCTGAACATGGTCACATACATGAACGGACTAGCATGATCCACCTGTCTTTTACAAGTTCAGCTAATAAAGCTACGCAAATAGATTACTTTACTTTGACTAGAGTCAAAGTAAAGAGTCTAGAGTCTAGAGAAAAGAAGGCTGCGGGGAGACCTGATTGCGGCCTTTCAGTACCTAAAGGGGGCCTATAGGAAAGAGGGGGAAAACCTTTTTAGTAGGGCCAGCTGCGTTAGGACAAGGGGTAATGGTTTTAAACTAAATCGGGGTAGGTTTAGGCTAGATATAAGGAAAAAATTCTTTACAATGAGGGTGGTAAACCACTGGAACAGGTTGCCCAGAGAGGTAGTGGAGGCCCCATCCCTGGAAACATTCAAGGCCAGGTTGGATGGGGCTCTGAGCAACCTGATCTAGTTGGCGGTGTCCCTGCTGACTGCAGGGGGGTTGGACTCGATGACCTCTAGTGGTCCCTTCCAACCCAAAACATTCTATGATTCTATGATTCTATTCTATGACTAACAACACTCAGTGTCATTATTAGGGTTGCAAGTTGACAAGCTTGCCACTGGGAAGGATGTACCAAATACAACATAATTCGCACAACCAGACTGACTGGGTTTATGTAGGAAGTTTCAGAGAGTGGTTATTTTCCATTTCCAGAGAAACTGTTGCTTCATTTAACAAGTGCCTTTCTCCACTCCTGGGGATCCTTCAGGAGCACAGTTAATTAGAGAGGGCTCCACGGGAGCTTTTACCACTTTTTGTGATTTTCCCTGTTCATTTTGCACCTTGCAAGGCAGAATTCCATAGGTAACTTTAAAAAATCAATGGGTTCTGAGTCTTTTATGAAAAAAATGCCTGTTTTATAAAATGCCAAAGAGGAGGAAATAGAGATGAAAGAGAAAAATAGCTACAGCCCACTGATGCATGCTATTATTCTATTGACAACTGTATCACATAGAAAATTCAATTAGCATTAGTTTAAACTGACTTTGAGGTACATTACTGGCTCAACACACAAAAAACCTTGTAACATTAAGGTTTTCACCCATAAGAGTGTTTCTTTGCATTTGTTTCTAAATTAATATCATACTTTTGTCTTCTTTTTTTAGTCACTTTACATTTTTGGTGAAGCTTTTTCTGAATGGAGTACAAAATAATAAGCCTATATCAGGATTTATAAAATAAAACAAAAACTTAAATACTTTCAAAAATCGTTTGTAAGTCACACAAAGGATGTTTAAAGTTAAGTGTTGCATATGTACCCTACAAAGTCACTTCCTAGTTTGAAAATGCCTAAATCTACAATTTTTAGTAATTTGTTTTGAGAAGATAACAGGACTGGAGGAAGGAGGGGCACTGGAAGGAGTGTATTTTTATGTGGGTAGGCAAAGAGAGGTCTGACAGAAATAGAGGATGTTTTGAGCGGGTTTGGGTGAGGAGGGGGTGAACTGGCAGGGCAGATGGCTCTCTTAAAAGCAGGATGGCAGAGGAGACCTGCGTGGCATGCTGACCAAGAGGCAGCAGTCAGGAGGGTCCGGGTGTGTCCAGAGGTCTGGGTAGGAGAGAGGAGTCTGGATACTTTCAGAAAGAGATTTCTGTAGCAGATTACAGATGTGTTTGGGGGAGAGATGAAGGCAAGGGATGCTCTTTCTCCCCTCCTTTACTCATCAACTTCCTCCTTTTGTGCTCTTCCAGGGTGTAAGAACAGTGCTTCCCCTTCTTCTCCTAGCAGCCCTTTCCCACCAGGAAGAAGCTCAAACCATCTTCTTGGGCCTTTGGGACCTCTTGGCAAGGGCAGGTCTGTTTCCTTTGGGAGGAAAGCAGCAGGATGCCGCAAGGGTGGTTTTGCCACTGCGAGCGCATCGGGGTGAGTGGTGCAGTGGGGCTGGAGGAGCTGGGCTGGACCAGGGGCTGTGCAGGCAGACAGCAGGGCAGCATCTCAGGCAGGGCTGCAGCAGATGCCCTTCCATGCACCCGAGCCACCGCTGCACTCACCTCAAGCTCATGCCAAGCCTGTTCTCCAGAAAAAAATGGCTGGAATGCAAATGTCCTGCTTGTAAACTGTCTCCCTGACTTCCAAATTCTTTCTGTAGTGATAGCTCTTCCCCATGGATCCTGGGTCCATGTAGGGAGAAGTGGCAGGGCTTCAGCAGCAAACTCTGTCCCCTGCAACTGACTGCTCTCCCCTGGATCTCTTCTGGGTAATGGTTTTAAGTACTGGGCTACTTATATATTACTAGGGAAGAGGGCAACTCTGATATATTTGGGGGAAAACAAAAAACAAACCCCAAGAAGTTTTAGATTTTTATGAAAGAGAAGGTATTTTCAGCACTATAAATCCAGAGTGCAGAAGGCACCTTCTATCAGCAGGTGACTGGTCAATAAATGTCCCAGACAGACTGTCCTTGAAATTTCCTGTCTTGGCTAATTCCTGTCTTCTTTGCACATTGTCTTCTGATCTCTGCTCCTGCAACAGGCTGGAGGCACATGGGGACGGCTTTTGATCCTGCCATAGCAACCAGATGACTAAGTCCCTTTGGCGAACTTGGGCTGAGGTGAAGCGGAAATTAGTATAATTTAATCTTTCCATTAGGACATATCTTAAAAGTTTTTAGAAAAGTGATTCCTTCATTTTATCTACAGTTTCATTGACTATGAAAATTAAATTTTATTAAAGGAAATACAGTGTGTTGCTCTCAGTATCACTTAGGTACTGAGAAATCAACTGCATGCTGTGAACTTCATCCAGTGGAAGCTGTTACCAATGTAGATGGCATTTAGCCAAAAAGAGGTAGAGCAATAGGTGCCAGCCTAGCAAAAAAACCCTCCAGCCTCAGAGTCACAGACGCTTCCAAGCAAGCTAAGGTCAATCTCCAGCAGACAGCTATTGTCAAGGAATATTAAATGGGAACACTTGATTTGAAGAGGTAGTCTAGCAGAAGGAGCTCCACTTAACTATGACTCTTAGAGCTGCTGCTCACAGCTCCCCATTTGCTTTGTGTTCCTCTTCCTTCTTAAAAAGCATGGGCAGGACAGCAGTGCTTTGCTCATCACAAAGGACCTGTTTGTACTGAGAAAGGCAAAATGACCTCTATTAATTCATGACTCAAATGAGTGGTTACTTCATCTGAGTTTTGAAATGACTGGCATTAGAAAAGGCTTTGCATCTCTGAAGGGACGCTCTGTTACACGAGCAGAGGAGGCCTAAGGCAGACCTTTTAAAAGCTCTCCACCTGCCTAGCTCAGAGTATGAGTTGTTGACTTATCACTTGGAATATGTAGATCTTCATCTTTAGCATGATATGGACACAAATGGTGTTTCTTACAACATGCCATGACCTAGACTATATTCTTTTAGTTCCTCCAAAAGAAACTCCCTATATTTCTAGCCATACAGATGCAAGTCTTGGAATATAAACTCAAAGTTTTAATATAGCCAGATCAGGTTTGATTAAGCATCAGCATGTTTGGATTTACCTGCAATATCTGTCTTCACAATTTAGTTCTTTCAAGCCTGCTCTCAGCTGAACTATTACAGTACTCAAATCAAACTATACTGGTATGCTCTACCTGCAGGAGATTGTGAGTACAGCATTCTGCTCATGGGAGTGCTGAAAATTAAGGAACTGAACTGCAACCATTTACATTTATCACAAATTTGCAATTATCAATTGTGCCACATACCATATACATCTCAACGTAGTTTATTAAAATGAAGAAAATGTGCAGGTAGGTTTAAGAATAATTGTTTATTAAAATATATCCTACTAAATATAATGCAAAGGATAATTTCTCTCCATTGGATATTGTATAGTGCTTTGTAGCCATGGGAGAGGAAAAGAAAACCACCCAAAAGACTTGCTTGAGGCATTTCTTTTCTCTACATCCATTGTGAAATCTTTTCAGCTCTTGACAGAAGTCTGACTTTTGCATACAAAGTCAAAGAAAATAGTTACAATTTTATACATTAAAAGAAGAAAGAAAGAGATGAAAGGTTATTGTTTTAGGTTGTTTTTTTTTTTAAAGAGGAAATTTAGTAGATACTAGGTTTTGGTCTGTAATATCTAATGGACTGACATTACAAGAAAATAGATGTAGTTCAGTTTCAAAATCATTTGAATGGTCCACTTGAGAATTCTAAAAGATAGCAAAGAAGTCAAATAATTAAGCCATCTCAAACAATGCTCAAATGTTATTTCCCAGAATTGTGAAACCTAGGGAGTGAAATCTGAATTCTGTTGTTAACGAAGTAGAGTCCTTCAGGACATGCTGTGACTATTTCTCAAAGTACTCCAATAAATGCAACCTCATCCTGAAGCACCAAAAAAATGTCATCCTCAGCTTTCAGCTGGGAGAAGCATCTGAGCAAGTGAAAAGTAAAGATCACAGTAGAACTGAAAAAAAAAAAAAAAGTAGAATGTTTCATAACTCTCATGTAAAAAAATACAGCATAGAAATAATCAGAAAGTGATTGTATTCTGGAGGATGAGTGGATGAAGGTCAAATTCTCAATAAATATCAAAAACAGGTAAACCGATTTTTAGAACTATTAAGAACCGAGGACAAAACAAAAACGTCATTATTTTCTGCCAGTTTGTGATGGTTCACACACATCGTAAAGATTCAGTACAATCCTGACCATCTATATCAACAAAATAAATCAAAAGGGTAACAAGAATGTCTGAAGATGTGGAAGAGCTTGAAGAGTTACTAAAAAAATATAAAACTAATTAGCTAAAGGTGACAAGAAAATTATGATAAAGATCCAGAAAATCACAAACAGCAGAGATTTGGAGGAAGCAAGTAGGGATGGATAGGTCACTATTTGTCATAATATCTTAGGAACAACGAATGAGATGATGAGCTAGCAGATTTATAGCTAAAAAGAATTACTTTTTTCCTGTGCAATGTGTAATAAAACATAGAACTCATTGACAGGACATATTAAGGAGGACAGATTATAATGAAATTCAAGCAAGGAAATAAATGGAAGACTGATCCATTGCTGAGCATTAAAACCATTGATATTTCCAGCCTAGAATATCCTTGAATAACCAGAAGCTGGAATGATTTTCTAGAAAAAAAGATCGCTTTATCCATGTGTAGTACTTCAACACTGTCTCTAATCATGCACCTCTGACCAATGGATCGAATACCACTAGAAAATAAAAAAATCTCTTGGTCGTGAGGAACAACAGGACTAAACTAAATGACTTGGACATTAGGAAAAAGTTTTTCACCAAAAGGGTTGTCAAGCATTGGAATGGGCTGCCCAGGGAAGGGGTTGAGTCCCCATCTCTGGAGGTATTTAAAAGATGGGTAGAGGAGGTGCTTAGGGACATGGTTTAGTGGTGGGATGGCAGTGTTAGGTTAACGGTTGGGCTTGGTGATCTTTAAGGTCTTTTCCAACCTAAATGATTCTATGATTCTATGTCTTATGAGACAACAAATAATAAGAAGAAAAAGATGAGAGATTTAAAATAGTAAAATCAGAGGTGCATCTGCTCTGCTCATATCCTTTCACAAGTGCATTGAAGCAGCTAATATTATGGGCTGGCCTGGATGCAAAACAGAGAAAAGGATGTGCAGTAGGCCCAAAGGCATGTGCAGATTGCTGAAGTAACAGGGCCAGGACACCAGCTCAGCACCGTCACTATCATCTGTACCATTTCATTCCTAGCAGGCTTCCAGGCAAGGCAGAGCTGGTTGTAGGGCTGTAGCAACTATCCCAGACAATGTCCAGGAAAGGTCTGAGGAACAGCATGAGCCAGGGATTAGTTCCAGTATGCAATCTGGACAGAGCTGGGCTGCTTGGATCAGGGAAGGGAGTTTAGCTATGGCAAGCTGTGCTAAATCACTTGCCCTCAGGGCTAGATAACAGGCCCTATTTTCTGGTTCTGGTATGGATATATGTGATCGCAGGGATTCCCATTAAACTTTTTGGTAGAGTGGATGGGCTGCTTGCTCTTCACCAACTCAGAAAAGGCTGGACAAGCAATTCCCGAGATTCATCCTAAGAAATCCCGAGAATCATTAAGGATATAAGATTAAATGTTGAGAGGCATATAGCCAGGATCTCAGTATAATGTTATAATGGGGCTGAAAAAGAGGTTGTACTATAACATGCTTCCTCATAGCTGTGTGCAAGTGTCGTCATCACAGAAAACAGAATTGGGGTTTGTCGGTATTATTTGAGGCTCAGTAGAAATAAACCCCACACCACTGTTCTTGGGGTAGGAGCAAGGAAGATGGGCATGAATAGAAAAAACATGTTTTCATGGATGATGGTAGCTGGTAAGTAGATTATTCTGTCTCTTCGAAAAACAAGGTTGTGGGGTTTGTTTGGTTTGGTTTGGTTTTTTTTCTGAGGCTGCACTGGGTCCTGCAAGTGTCTTAAACATTCCCCTAGGAGAAGAAGTAAAAGGTCTGGCTGCTTCCACACTTTGTCCCGTCCTCTTTAAGACCATGCAAAGACATAATTCTTACTAGAGACTGTACAGAACATGTGCCTATTTAACTCAGTTATCTCAGCATTGCCTTTGCGCTGGTTGAATATCAGGCAGTTGCCCCACCTCCAGCCATAATATCTATAAATATTTCTTAAACTCAAGGTGCAGCCAAGGTGATGGATCTTTTAGAGAATGTATACGTTCTTGTATGTATGAAAAATATTCATATAAACAGTCATTTCTGCATCAGTGTTGTGTTCCTATTTAAAATTCACAGCAACAAGCAAGGGAAATACAAGACTCTTGAGCCTCCACCCACAAATTGATGACTATACAGACTGACAGAAGAAAATCCTGTTTATAATGAATGTATAACAGTGGCATAGCAACTTTGACATAGAATGAATAAAATTTCTTGGTGTAAAAAATGAAATATTTCTGTGCAGCCTGTCAACCACCAAGGCTTGTCCTTGCCTTCTTCATCTTTACAGCTTGGGCCAAAACTACACACTTGACAATCAGGCCACTGCAAAGAGGGTCTACTGGGCCCATGGGCTCTGCTTTTCATTTAATTTCTTTTTGAAGAGGAAAAGTAATAGTATTTCCTGAGCATATTCTATTTTTGACATCAGAATAAGGTCACTAAGTCAATTATGTCAGTCCTTGACATGATTTCTCCTTCTTAGTTCAAAGGGCAAAAATATTTAACCGCTGTCAACTTTTAAATAGTCAACACTATTCACCGACAGGAATGGGCTGATGTGAAGCACCCAGAGCTGTTGCACAGTGTGCATACCAGGGTTGTCTCTGTATCCCAACGCTCAGTTAAGAACAGAGTTCTGTTGTCATCAGAATGGCTACAGCTGAATAAAGCAGATTTAAAGCTGAGGTTGTGGAATATTAAGCAGCAGCAGCAGAGCTATATGTATGGCCAGCAGGCATCAACCAGCCACTTCCAGCAGAGATGAGCAAAATGAAAAAAGATGCCATTTCCTTATGTAACAGAGAGGATTTTTTAACTAAGATATCTATTGCCCTCCTTGCGGGTATGATGGTAGAAATGGACAGTAATAATTTAAATGGCTAACCTGGCCACAACCTTGAAATATTGTTAGAGAGAGTAATCTAAACCTATGAAGAGCTCCTTTGACCTACTCATTCAGCTTGCTTAGTTCCAAGATCTGTATAAAGGAGCAAAGAAAGTTGCATTTTCAATTGCATGGACTTGAAGTGGATGAATATTGATAGATTTTTATTGAATTCATTAGGGAGGTTAGAGACATGCAGAGAGTCAGATTACGCACCCCAAAGATGGAGGAGTTCCTTTTCATAGGCCCACTAATTTCAGTAAGTATCCTCTCTGAAAAAGGACTTACCATCCTGAGAAATAACTGCCTGAACTAGCTCAAACTGCATCATTTTGACTGCTTTGAACAGCTAAAGAAAGGAGAAGGAAGCTACTTTTCAATATGTTTAATGCTTATTTCTACCAATAGGCGTGGGAGAAGCCATCCTCCAAGTACTTTTTATTCTGTGGTGACACAAAATAGCAAGTGCCAAACAACAAGCGTACAAACCTGCTGATGAAAGAAGTCAGCAGAGTCCCATTTTATTGAAGGAGAGGAGGTGTTAATTACAGACCTCATGGTAACTGAGCTGCCAAGAACTAGTAAGTATAATATTCAAATTCAAATGGTGCATTATTTCCTGATTCTTACACATTCAGATATTTAGACTAAAGTAAAGATGGACAGTATTTTTCTTTTTACTTTAAAAAAGGTTTTCCTACACTTCATGTTAAAGTGTTTTATCTGCAAATACAGGAGAGAACATAAGGCAGTAAAAAGGCAATTCATCCTTATCAGAATGAAAACTATTGCAATATCCATAGATCTAAAGACAAAAGCAAGCTTGAAGCAGACATGCTACATCAGGAGTATCAATTTTTCATCAGCGTGCAGCAGCAAGCCCAGTTCTGGTTCATGGGGAAAGTGCTGGTCCCATTGGCCCGGTGTTGCCCTGGGGATCTAAGGCCCAGGTTAGGTGTCTGTTCTGTATTGGCAGGATTTAAGTGTCAGCCTTCCTTCACTGGTTTGGAGAAATGCCACTTCATTGCCACAGTGGTTGCTCTTGAACAATGTGTTTAGGTCCCTCGGCACTACTAGTGAGTGCATTCAGGCTCACTTCCCTGCTGACTTGCACTTTGCCACAGGTAAAGGCTTACTCTACCCATGCCTATTTGGCATTCAAGTGAGGCACCCCTATGCCTAAGTCTTGTTGAGACTTCAGCCCAGCCTTCGAACATCTTGATGCTAATTATGCTATAACAGCCACATGAAGTTTAGTTTATATTTGAGTAGACTAAGCCAAAGTCTTGTCACTGAAACCCCTTGGGATTTCTTGTACACAGCCTGTTTAGTGAGTGTGGGATTCTTTTCAACTCATTGTAGGCATCTAAAAGTTAAACTGCCAATCTAAGCTACGTGACCTTAAAGACACCTCTAGAAGATGATTCATTTCACATACCATGAACACCTCTCAGATGCTCTTTTCCCTCTGTTGATCACAGAAGGAGCTGAGGTGCCTCACTTAGCCTATGATCAAGGAAAAAAAAGGAAGAATTTAATGTTAGGGCTATTTGATCTTACACTTCTGTTTCTTGTAATTTATTATGTTTTGTGTGTAAATTAGGTTCTATATGGGAAGCGTTGGTTGTTTTGTTACCAGTGGTCACTAATATACTTGGACAAGTAATATGCTGTCATAACCTCAACACTAAGAAAAGAACCTTTGCATATGGAAACTTAAACCTGTAATGTCTTATTTGTGCTGGTTTCAAATATTACAGCTGGCTAGAAGTAAACTAATTTAAAGCACAATTTTTTAAAAGAGCAGAGGAAAGCAGCAGGTCAAACCACATGAGAGAGAACAGTGAGTGGGAAGGATGCAGCTTTATGTTGATGATAATTTTATTCTTTCAAGCTCAAGTGACTTGCATTATCCTTTCTGCAGCTAAAATTCCACTGTGTTTATGTTAGTTAATCAAAAAATACAAGCCAGTTATTTTCCCCATAGGCAAAGGATTTTCTGTGAAGGCATTTAAGCTACATACTAAAATATAAATGCATTGAGTTAGCTGTTGATTTCCCTTGAATATCTAAGCACACACACAAATTAGCTCAGAACCTTTTCTATTAGACAATGGTCACATAAAGTAATTAAAAATTAGTTATCAGAGCTTCATTTTGTCAGTAATTTATTCTGTAATTCTTAATAATGATACAGTGGAAGAAGTTTATTAGCACATTAAATTTACTAAATAAATACTGCATATGTCATGTAACCGAAGTTTGAGCTTGGTTCAGATTTGCAGAGGTACTTCAATTCTATTTTTGCTACCATTTCTTCTGTCCCTATGCTGTTCTTCAGAGTAAAGTTTTAACATACTATTATGGACACACAAAAAAGGGAAGATTCACAAATACGCAGATAGAAAGAAGGATTATGATTCCCAATGATTTTTAATAAATTTGATACCTAACTGCTATTTATGCCTTGAAAGTATTTCCTGAAGAGATTTAAATCAAAGAAAAAACCAGAATGTTCAAACCCTACTGAATACAAGCAAACTTTGTGCATGCAGGTGAGGATTTCAAACCTGCATGCTATTTTGGTACTTACACGACCTGCTTACGCATCATATCCAAGCACTTAAAAATAGATATGCCCTTCTGTCCTCATGAAAGAAAAAATCATGGGTTAGTTATTTTTGGTTTTCCTACCCCAGATCCAAAGTGCATGGGAGAACTCATGCTGGGTTTTTTGTTATCCTTATTTCATAGTTAGTACCTAGCACCAGTGAGGGCTGTGCTCTACTTGCCTTGTAAAACTACTGTTCAAGACCTCCTCTGCTGAGCAAAGGCTGGGTGTTGAACGTGACCTTGGTGATGACCAGCAGTGGAGATTCACAGGCAGCCAGGGCCAGTTTCTGTGGCAAGTTTGATACTAGACTGCATTCAGGAGAAATAAAACTAGTGCTAACAGCCGCATCTTACCCAGTGCTTTGGCAAGGTCAGCGAGCTGCTGCCTTTTTCTAACAACTGGAGCAGAGAGTCTATTGCTCTTTCACACTATCAGAAGCATTGCTGTAGTCCAGTTTGACCTCACACATACATGAATCTCTCTGGCTAGATTTATGCTGTCAGATGTGGGTTTGAGGATTGCATGAACGTAATGTATTACCGAGGAGAGCTCAAGGACATCAGGGCTGCAGACTAACAAAATGCAGAGTCAGGTGCCATTGTTTGGGGAATATGAGAGCGAAAGGTTCACACTTTTTTTTTTTTCAATCTAGCTGATATATGGCTTGAGGTAGATACATTCCATGCTGATGTGTCATGAGAGTTTAGTGGTTATGATTTAAGTGTGCTTACTATCAGAGGTCCACTTCTGTCCTGCTAAATCTGGATAAATCACACCCGAACTTCCAAAAAGCTTCTGAGGGGGCTCAAATATAAGATATAACTTATTTTTTTCATACTTTGTGAGGGAGGTTTTGGAAACCAGAGTAACTTCAGCCCCTAACAGCCTAGATTTTATCCTGAAACAAAGTACTCAAGAGAGCTCCCATTTGTCCCAGCAGTCAGAAAGAGTACTGGTTATTAGCAGTCTACAGTCAACAGAATCACAGAATCACAGAATCGCAAGGGTTGGAAGGGACCTCAGGAGATCATCTAGTCCAACCCCCCTGCTAAAGCATATTCCTATGCTCTCCTTCCTAGTCTTTTCTGTGGCACCATATTTCAGATAGAAGTGTTGAGGTTGCTAGCAGCTGACAGAAGCAAAAGATTTTTTTTTTAAGAATTATGTATACACTCATACATTGATTATGTGTGTTCTTTAGGATTCATTGTAGAGTTTGCCATCCAGATGGAAGTTGATAGATCTGAACCAGCAATCTTTTGTTTCCTGTACCTTATATCATACTAACTAGTAAAACCTAGTAAAACCTAGTTGGTGTTAATCTACTGGTAATTTTAAGTGTAAAACCAACCCTGTCTGTGATCAAGACATCTGAGAAAAGGAAGGGAAAAAAGATGTGATAAAGAAGAATAGGTTTCTATAGCATTCAGCTCCCATGGTAACAAAGGGGTTTGTATCAAAAGTTCCCAGACTAGGTTTCAGGAGATAATATGAACATCATACAACATTTCAAAGAAGTTTGAGATGCCAGAAATGCATTGCCAGAAGAAATATGATAAGGGTTAATCAACAGATCATTTTTCTTTCTGATGTTCTTAATTTGATTTGAGACATTTCTAACAGAAAATGAGATGTTTTATTCTGTATAAAAACATTTCCCTAGAAACAGTTTTAGACCCACTCATGCCCAAGTGGGCATTCAGAACCCTCCCCCTTTACACCTGAGTCATTCTTAAGTTTCCCCTTGTGGTATGTAACAAAGTCTTCATTTCTTTGTTAGCTGTTTTTCAGATACTGCTTTCTCGCTAGCTATTTAGCATGAACTAGTTTCCTGGTTTATGTGATTCACTTTATGAAAATTATTTATTTCCTATGAAATCCCTTCTACCAAAAAACTTAAGTGAATCATCATACCATTAATTTTATCCAAAGCCTGTGGTTTTGATTGCACTGTGTTTAATCCAATAAAGAATGATATCTCCTAAGTAGCATTATTTGAAATAAGTCTGATGAGCAGAGCAACAGGAGGAGCCAGAGAGCAGAGCAATAAACAGGAAAGGGCGTTGTGACAAGTAATGCGAAGAAGTAAAGGCTACGATGGAAACTGAGGCAGCAGTGGAAGCAACCCAAAAATTGGAAGTGCGTTATCCTTGAGTAGATGCAAGCTAGTCATACAAAAGAATTATCACCTGACATGTCTTCAATTTCCATGTATTCTGAGAAATAGGGATAGAGATGAAGAAGAATGGGTATTTGAAGAAACAGCAGAGGAGAGATAAAATTTCAGGGACAATTGAGCCCTTGCAGATACCTGCTGAAAAACAATGCCTGGAAAACAGATACCTGTTCAAGAACAAAAGATTTATGAGCAAGGCCAAGGACTGTGGTGGCTGGTGGAGCAAACAGAGAGCTGTTGACTGTCAGATTAGATAAGAGGATTAATTCATGTTATTTCTGTTTTGACGCAATCACAATGAATCACAGAAAGCCACCGACTTCAGCAACAATCAAGACAGTGTTAATGTTTTTAATGCAAAAAAATAAGCATTCTGAAACAACAGTCTTTGTGCTAGCCATTTGTTCTACCACACCTTAGAGGATAGATAGAGAGGGAAACATACTGCATGAATAACCATGAAACTGCCCCTTAAGCATACTCTTATTTTATTTTATGTGTATTTTACACTCCTATTGTATATCCCCAATATATCTGAGGCACTTTATTTTTCTGGCTAAACTTCATTCATTGCCTTTAAATCCATTCTACGTTTGAACAACAGCAGGAGTTCTGTGTTCCTTATAAAAATTACATAGGCAACACAAAGTATCCTGTCAAAATACTTGACATCAGGGCATCCCAGCCTCATAAGTATTTTGTAAGAATACCATAATTACCTTTTAAACAGCTTTCAATTCAAGAAACCAAACACGCCAAGTTAAGCCTCTTAACAGAAGGTAGATACCTTGTCTCAGAACTAAGTAATTATTTCTTTCCATTAACCAGCCACTGAACTTCCCAGTTGCATCTATAAAGAGATCAGTTTATTTTCTTTTTTTGTTTTTTACTTCCGAAGCAACTAACAGCACAAAAGGGAAGAAAAGATAACAGAGAATTCAGAGGGTAGCATAGGTTTGAGATCAGAAGTGAAGGTGCTTGCTGGGAGGTCTGCAGGGAAAAAGTGAACTTGAAGGGGGAGAACAAGTTTTGCACAATAGTATGGCCTTTGAAATCAATTTGAGTCAACAGAATTCAACAGGAGCTTCAAAGGCTGATTTCAATGATGACCCACTCTCCTGTGAAATAATATTGTAGTCACCTGGCTTGTTTTGCAGGAGCTGTTAGTGGAATTCTTCTTGAAAGAAACTAGGTCTTTTCATTCAAAATGTATTTACTGGTTACTGACTCACTGACTGATGACAAAGGAGTGAAGCACACACCAAGCCCATCGACAGACAATTTGGTTTCTTTATGAAATAGGAACCTAAATACCAGAGAAATCACAGAAAAGTCAGAGAAGTTTCCTACTTTCTATTACAGTGAAAGAAAGGAAACAAATGTTGTTTCTGAATAAAATTGTGTCAGCTTTGGTATTCAAGAAGTAAGAGTTTTCCACATGAACTTTTGAACTCCACTGCCCAAAAACTTTGGAGGAGATCAATGTTAGCTGGGTAAAAGTGTTGGATAACATTGTCCTGGTTTCAGCTGGGACAGAGTTAATTTTCTTCCTTGTGGCTGGTATAGTGCTGTGTTCTGGATTTAGTACTAGAAGAATGTTGATAACACACTGATGTTTTGGTTGGTTTTGGGTAGTGCTTAGACTGGCCAAGGACTTCTCAGCTCTCAGCTCTGCCAGGTGCATGAGAAGCTGGGAGGGGACATGGCCAGGACAGCTGACCCAAACTGACCAAAGGGATATCCCGCACCATATGATGTCATGCTCAGTATATAAGCTGGGGGAAGAAGAAGGAAGGGGGGGACATTCGGAGTGATGGTGTCTGTCTTCCCAAGTCACTGTTATGCATGATGGAGCCCTGCTTCCCTGGAGATGGCTGAACACCTGCGTGCCCATGGGAAGTGGTGAATGAATTCCTTACTTTGCTTTGCTTGTGTGTGTGGCTTTTGCTTTACCTATTAAACTGTCTTTATCTCAATCCACAAGTTTTCTCACTTTTACTCTTCTGATTCTCTCCCCTGTCCCATTGCGGGGGGGGGCGGGGGGTGTGAGCGAGCAGCTGCATGGTGCTTAGTTGCCAGCTGGGGTTAAACCACGACAAACATATAGCTTTTTTACACAAATGCGTATGTTTTAACTTGCAATAAAACTGCAGATACTTAAATGACTTTATAAGTTCACTTAATAGCCCACTTTGTGGTTATACCATAAACCTGCTATGAATTTCTGCCACTGGGCTCTTTTTGCATGATAATTAGGTTTGAATGTGGCCTTATCATCCGTAACTGCCATCCCTTATCTTCTTGGAAGATCACCAACACCACCATACTTTGACTGAACTTCCCCCTTCCCTCTTTTCATGAGCTTCTTACCATCGCCTATATTTCCTTAGATGCTTTCTTTGTTTATATATGGATTTTGGTTCATTATCTGTCAAAAAACCATGGATCTCTTTGTCCTAAACTGTCTCCTCTGCTATGAGGCATTCTGTCAGTGTTTTTAAAATAACGCTCCTACTGCTATTTGAAACAATGCCCATAATGCTTAATATTGGCAAATTTCCAGTTAACCACTGCATTCCCAGAGGAATTCTGTGCAGTTTTCAAGTGAAAGCAAGAGTCTCCATTTCAGGAATATGCAGCATGGAACAAAATATCAAACTAAGGTGGTCTCAAAGACACAGCTGCAATGCCAGAGTGATTTATTCAAAAGAAGTAAAGTATTTGTGTTTCCACTGCTGTTGTGTTCAAAGCCTCGTTGTTCTTCTTGTTACAGTTAAGTTTGGGGAGAGAGATGACATATGGGGGTTTTTGCACGTTAACATTAAAACTTTGTGCATACTACAGTGCAGACTTTGGCTTAGCTGAGAGTTAAAATTCCATTTCTGTAGCCCAAGTTTCCTAATGATTTCCTCTATTTCCAATTTTCAAAGTTCTGCATCTGTCCCTGACTAATATTAATTAGGGTGCTCTCTTTAAACTCTCATCTGCTCCGCCAAGTGTTTTAAAGGGTGCCAAGCACACCATCCAAATTTTGTGTGCTGCTTCTGCCATCTCCTGTATATCTGTTTAATCTCTGACAGGTTTGCACAAAGCAGGAGTGGAGGAATAATTTAATATTTATCAGCAAAACCAGTTTGAGAAAACAACAATGCAACCTACCAATTTTCCTTCCAGGAAAAAAACCAAACAATGAAACACAAAACTCCTGCTCATCATAAACTAATTGTATAGATCAGATACTTAGATGAAGAAAAAGCTTTTCATCTCATACCATGATATTTTTACAAGTGGGAAGTATTTAAGAAAAATACATGATGGGAAATGTTTGAAGAATGTCCTGGTTTGAGGGGGTCACCATTTTATTTACTTGGTGCAGGGCACTATGGTAGAGAGATTTCATAAAATTAAATGAACTATGACAAATTTGCCTGTTGCACACTGTTTGAGTAAGTGTTTATGGTTACTGCAGAGATCTTTCTAGAATTCAGTTGTGATTGGGTTTCTTAGACCTTTCTGGTTCTATTAAATGAGCTAAATATAGACTGGTTGACAGCCGACTGAGCATGAGCCAGCAGTGTGCCCAGGCGGCCAAGAAGGCCAATGGCATCCTGGCTTGTGTCAGAAATAGTGTGACCAGTAGGAGCAGGGAAGTGATCGTGCCCCTGTACTCGGTGCTGGTGAGGCTGCACCTCAAATACTGTGTTCAGTTTTGGGCCCCTCACTGCAAGAAAGATGTTGCATTGCTGGAACATGTCCAGAGGAGACCAACCAAGCTGGTGAGGGGTCTGGAGCACAAGTCATACGAGGAACGGCTGAGGGAACTGGGGTTGTTTAGTCTGGAGAAGAGGAGGCTGAGGGGACACCTGATTGCCCTCTACAACTGCCTGAAAGGAGGCTGTAGTGAGGTGGGGATCGGTCTTTTCTCCCTGGTAACAGATGATAGGACGAGGGGGAATGGTTTGAAGCTGCGCCAGGGCAGGTTTAGGCTAGACATTAGGAAAAACTTCTTCACTGATAGGGTTGTCAGGCTCTGGAATGGGCTGCCCAGGGAGGTGGTAGAGTCCTCATCCCTGGAGGTATTTAAAAGAAGGATAGATGAGGTGCTTAGGGACATGGTTGAGTGGTGGGATGGCAGGGTTAGGTTAAAGGTTGGACTCGATGATCTTAAAGGTCTTTTCCAACCAAAGTGATTCTATGATTCTATGATTCTATGATAAGGACTAACCTAAAGCCCATTGAAGTTATTATAAGTTATTTATCTACTAAGGCAAGAAATCTAACCCCTCTTTCCTCTGAAGGTTTCAAGTCACCTGCAAATGAGCTTTTTCTTGCTTGTTTACGAGGGTTATCCTGAGTTTACCTAGCAAAAGGCTTCACTCTCACAGAAGACAACCTTCCCTCCCATTAATCAGCTTCTCTCTGCGCTGGAGGAAAGCTCCTATACAGGTTCCTTCTGAGAGTCCCAGAGAGACAAGAAAAAATGCATTAAAAGGAAAGGGAAGAGGAGGAATTTGCAGATGCAAGGAAGACCAAGTGAACAAGTGCAAAACTGCCATCTCCTCTTCTGCTGCTGCTTCCTGAGGACAGGCCACATTGCTTGGCACTAGACCACAGATTGTCCTGCTGTTCAGAGAAAAATGGAATAACACTAAGCATCTAAACAGTAATTCAAGAAAAAATGGTCAATTGAAGATGCCACTATTTTTAGATAATAAAAAAAGACAGTCTCAAAGGGTTCAGAAGGGCTATATAATTACTGATGTTGTACATGCTCCAAGGATACCAGAAGAAATAAAATTTTCCTACATGAGACCCAAAATCCGCAGGAAAGTTCATATTTTAAAAAACAGCTTTTTCAGAAAAGCTATATACAGGACTGTGATTCACCACCACCTAAGTAGCTTAAGAGAAGTTTTAAAAAAAAAAGCAGATAAACAAACCCAGGCCTGGTGTCTTGCTCTCTCTCCCCCCACCTCTCTGCCTTTCTCCCCCTCTTCCCAGCAAAGAATCAGAAGAGTTTCTAATGATGAAGAAGCATAGCCCTTATAAAACTTTAAAGAGGCCAACAGAAAAAAGCTGCTTTCAATGTCTGCACATAGCGCCCTTTTGGTCTTAATTGCTAGTCACATTAAAAGCTCTCCATACAGACTCTAATTGAAAATGAAGTGTAGGAGAAATGAAATATAGCCTTATTTAAGTCAGTGGGAGTCTTATCATCAACACTGACAACAGCAGAATTTCACACAGGATATTTACTGTTGCCATCCTGGTAAATAGCTCAGCACCTTTTTTAACACTCAGCTGGAAACTTTCTAGCAGCACACTACAACCAAATCTTACAGCCTGATCCTCGTTGTGTCACGTAGTCACAGTGAATATGAGCAAACCTTTATAGACAGAGGTGACGATAGTTACACGTTTGTAAGATTCCTTGGACTTTTACAAATGCGAGGTGTTAAGTGACTCATATGAGCATTATTACATAGTGCCTTGCATACAGGTGACCCCTAAATTCTTTGCAGACTTCAGTTCTATAAGAATTTGAAATTACCTTTTGCACTGTTCATTTTTTACAGTCATCATCCTTGCGACTATGGAAGGGTCCCTTTCAAGTCTGAAACACAGTGGAGAAAATTTTGCACTTCTTTTGCTGCTTGTTTATATCCACTTACTGGAATTCCTATTCAAAAACTATTGAAATCAAATGAACAACCTAACTTGCATTGTCAATTTGAATATTCGCAGCTTTCAAGAAAGCAGAAAGCTGCAAACAACTAAGATTCAAGAGCACAAAGAAATTGTGACAAAATGTTTTCATCAGAAAGCAGATACTGTGAGGTATTAAAACTAGATTCCTGTATATTAAACAGAAAATATGCTATCTGAACAAAAATGCACTATTTTCCTTTCCTTTACAGCTATGCATGCTATGCACAGCTATTATGTTAAGCACATAACCCCCCAAAACAAGACTGAGAAGGAGTGGCTATGGCATCAGAACCAGTGTTCAATTAAAGCACAGAAATACTGGGGAACTTAAGCATCATGAGGGTATTATTCATATATATTTTTGTGCCATTGAAAATGTACAAAAGCTGGAACACAGACAGCAATTTCATGTTTTTTATTAAGTTCATTCTTTTTGTTATTGTCATAATCCGTACTTTTTATTCACTAAACTGAATTTCTGTCAATACTTGCCTTTTAGCCCAGCTAGCGATTTTTTTCCTAGAATGACTCCAGAAGGGCATTCTTGCAACAGGAATGTACTCTGTATTTGATATATAAAAAGGAAGAACAAGCCAGGCATCAGGGAATGCTCTGTCTTCATCTGTCCCACAGACTGCTTTTTTTCTCCTCTTTCTCTCTCTCTTTCACTTCCTATTCTGTCTTACCATTTAATTTCTTCATGCTCCTTTCCAGACCCCTACCAAATCTTTACTGAATGGAAGATGAACTATACCATCTAGATTCTCACCCCTTGGCAACAGCAGAGATACCCTTGACCACCTGAAGTTAGTAACTAAAAGGCACTAGTTCATTTGAGAATGAGTCATGATTCAATATATTAATTCAATCTATGGAAATGGCAGTGTATTTGACTAAGAGTTTTTTGGTTTTGATTTTCTTCTCAGTTATGATAAATCTTTTCAGTTTTTGTAGTATTATCTTATTTAATAAGATTTGTTAAAACAAATGTAAATCTCAGTGACATTTTCTTCAAAACAGGACCTAACTGGTTTCTCACTATTGACCGTATCAAGTGTTAGGAATGAGGTTCTTTGAATCTCAGTTTCTCAATTGCCTTGAAAGCAGATATTGCTGATATACTTAAAGGTATTCTATTTTCTGTCAGAATAGACCCTGACATTTTCAGAAAAAAAAAAGGCTCGATCTATTTTTATTTATTAATTGATAAGTCTAACAGGTTTAAGAAACAAAGGAGTCTGAACTGTGTGTATGGAGAACACTAGATTGTGCTTTATCATGTTTAGTTCTGTTTGAACAAACAACTCTGTAGTTTCTCTCAGGGTGAATTAATTTAATGTATTTGGCACAGTATTTTCCTACAGAATAAAAAAGAAATCCTACATAAAATAAAACTTAAAGGTAAACGGTATTCTGAAATTAAAGTTCTTCCTGTGCAGGCTTGAAATATATTTATTATATAGAATGGACCATTTTATTGTGGCAAGGCTTCTGTAAATGAGGATAAAAGAAATAAACAACAGTTTCCTGAAAGGCAGTTTACAAATAAATATAAAGTTTCTTAATGGACACTATATTAATGTGTCTTCATATATATACACAACCCGTGGTCATATGTTACCTATTTATTGATTGCTCTAAGGTAACTATTATAAACTAGAAGGCAGGCCTGGGTAACTAATATTTAGCTACTTGTGTATCTTACAGTAAGATCTAAAGCATGCCTCAGGGTACAGTGATGATATGCTGAAACGGACCATCACTAAGATGGACAAGGAGTGGACAAGGAGGCTCTAGAGCAGTCATTGCCTTGGAAAGATCCGGGTTTGTGGCAAATAGCTACAACAGATCATCAAGAGGAGACAATTCTGCAGGTAATTTTTCTGTTGTATAATTATGTAGGCTCAGCTTGTCCAATTGTGTTTCTATTCCACAATACAATATCAAATCAGATGTTCCTTGAAATCTTCTCACATTGATTTGGGAATTTATAGAAAGTAGTCTATCTTGCATTCAGTTTTCTTAATTTTATGGGACAACAGAAATGTGAATACAAACATCATCTTCCAGCAAGACACTGCATGACTGGGTCAAAGCAATGAAGGGAGGCAAATTTAGATACTATCCCACTCCCCTATTGACAAATGTTAAAACACAATGCATCCCTGACTGAGCTGCCTTGCTACGTTAAAATCAACACATAGGTAATAAAAATAGAGAGTAGTTTAGTTAAATAAAATAGAACCACAGGAAGCAAGGAATTTTATCATAGTGCTGGTCAGCAAAGCTAATAATATGCAAATGACAACCTTTCTAACTACATATGAGGGAGTTAGACTGCTGAAATGATAAAAGTTTCTCTCATTTTAAAAACCCAGCATTGTTTTGAAACTTTAAGAATTTTGTACATCTCATGGAAGTCCGTCCCATCCCCGTCCCCCTCCTCCCTCGCTCCCCTTCACCTATACCATTCCCTTCAAACAGAAAAACTTCTTGGGAAAAGTGAGGACCTCTCAGTTTCTCTATGCACTTGCTGGAGAAAACAAAAAAAGGTAGCAATGACAATTAAAATAATTTTCAAATCTGGCAGCTAACCTATTAGTTGATAATTTACTATAGTTATTAATAATTAACTTTATTCCTAAACCCTATACTTTCTGACTAATTTGCTTTTTCTGTGTCCATAGCACATTTTAACATCGGTCTTGCGACCCAATCCACAGCTTATATTTATTCAACAGATATGGTAAGTGCTAGAGTAGAAGAGACAGATAGATGCAAAATACGGAAACTCTGAATTCTTTCTAGCTGAATATCATATGTAAGTTTTATCAATTCTATATACCTACAAAAGAAAAGGAAATTCAGGCTCACTGGCTGCAGTACTGCAGAAGGATCTCCTTATTGATTCCTGTAGGAACAAACAGACAAGTTTTCAGGTGCTGTTGGTGGATAACTGGCCACTTAGAGATAGAAAAGCAGCAAGAACTACAGACCTGTCTTCTTCCTGAAGCCACAAGGAGTAAAGGTTAGTGACGGGAAAGAAGAGGGAAAAGGAGAACCCATTTTTTAAAGGCTTACCTGAATCCCAGCTCAGAAGCAGTTAAATCACCCCACTCTGTTTTTCTTACCTGCGTTTTCCCCCTTCAAGGAATTAAAGCTGTCAAGCGGCAATGCAGCAGATGCACCATCTTTCTAAAGCACAGCAGAAAAGCTGATAGTCATTATAGCAAGCAAAGGGACATCACTGAAAACCATCACCTGTGACACAATCACCCACTTTACTGGTCAACAAATGGCATGGCTGTGCCTGCTGGGCCGAAGTATTTCCCTGCTGCTCTTTCTGCTGTGATTGACCACAAGTGCTGTTCTAATTCAGGAAGTTGTCAGGGGATACAAACTGATATTTATGCACACACCCCTGCTGCTGGAACAAAGCAGGCGTCAAGGAGAAATGAGTCAAGCCAGTACAACTCAATTTCAAAACCTTTTTAAATGTCACCCAAGAAAGACTGATGTTGGAAACCAGCCGCACGTGTGCACACACAACCTCCCTTCTGTTTCAGTCCTGTGCATGAGGGGAATTTGGAAAGTGAAATGTGAAAACTGGGAGCTCAGTAAAGAAACTGCCACACTTGCTCTTGGCAAAGCACAAGCTACTCTGTGGGTTTCTTTGCAGAAGCGTAAGCACAGATGTATTTATTCCCCATGACTTCCCACATGAAAATGACTTTGAACCGAGGAAGGTAACTTTGCTCTGTGCTGGTTCCTATCCTCATTAAAAACAAAGCTAGGGAGTTGAGCACTGCTTCTCCTCTGGCTTCTTCGCTTGTATTGTGTGTACAAATAGGTGGCCTCATATCCTAATTTGACGCTCATGGGAAACCATAGCATGGATCGGTGGGCATAGCAGGGGACCAGACATAGTTTTATATTCTTTTGCAAAGAAAGAGCTGCTCCCACTGCCCCTGCCTTAAAGCCCTTTAATTATTAGTATACATATATATGTATATATGTGTGTGCATGTGAAAGTGTGTGTATATATATGCATAAATAAGTATATATGCATAAATAAGTATATATGCATATAATGTGTGTGTATATATATATGTATATAGAGAGGCTAGCAAACATGATGTCCACTTATAAGAAGGGCCAGAAGAAGGATCCAGAGAACTACAGACCTGTCAGTCTGACCTCAGCATCAGGGAAGTTTGCAGAGCAGATCTTCTTGAGTGCCATCATGCAGCATGTACAGAACAACCAGAAGATCAGTCCCAGTCAGTGTGGGTTTAGGAAAGGCAGGTCCTGCTTTACTCACCTGATCCTTCTATGACAAGGTGACCTGCTTAGTGGATGAGGGAAAGGTTGTGGATGTTGTCTACTTAGACTTTATTAAAGTCTTTGACACTGTTTCCCACAGCATTCTCCTGGAAAAAAATCTGTCTGCTTATGGGTTAGATGGGCATACTCTTCACTGGGTAAAAAAGTGGCTGGATGGCCAGGCCCAAAGAGTTGAGGTGAATGGAGTTAAATCCAGTTGGCAGCTGGTCATGAGTGGTGTTCCCCAGGGCTCAGTATTGAGGCCAGTTCCATTTAATATCTTTATCAATGATCTGGACAAAGGGATCAAGTACACCCTCAGTAAGTTTGCAGAAAACACAAAGCTGGGCAGGAATGTTGATCTGCTTGAGGGTAGGAAGGCTCTACAGAGGGACTGGGACAGGCTAGATCAAGGGGCTATAGCCAGTTGTATGAGGTTCAACAAATGCCAGGTCCTGAACTTGGTCACAACAACCCCATGCAATGCTACAGGCTTGGGGAAGAGTGGCTGGAAAGCTGCCCGGTAGAAAAGGACCTGGGGGTGTTGGTCGACAGGCAGCTGAATATGAGCCAGCAGTGTGCCCAGGTGGCCAAGAAGGCCAATGGCATCCTGGCTTGTGTCAGAAATAGTGTGGCCAGCAGGAGCAGGGAAGTCATCATGCCCCTGTACTTGGCACTTGTGAGGCTGCACCTCAAATACTGTGTTCAGTTTTGGGCCCCTCACTACAAGAAAGACACTGGCGCTGGAGCATGTCCAGAGAAGAGTAATGAAGGGCCTAGAGCACAAGTCTTCTGAGGATCAGCTCACCCTCTGGTGAGCAAATTACCCTCTACAACCACCTGGAAAGGAGGCTGCAGTGAGGTGGATGTTGGTCTCTCCTCCCTGGTAATGAGCGATAGGATGAGGAGGAAATGGCCTCAAGTTGCACCAGGGGAGGTTTAAATTGTACATCAGGAAAAATTTTTTCACCAAAAGCGTTGTCAAGCATTGGAACAAGTCTTAAAGGTCTTTTCCAACCTAAACAATTCTATGATGCTATGAAAACCTCAGGCCAGGTAGGTGTCCTGGGGAGCTCAAAAGGTTAGTTTTCACTGCTGCACTGGAGGTGTGAATCAGAGCATAAAGTCTGGCCTAATAATGTGAATTCTTTGTGTTGATGTCCTGGTTTTTTCCATCACAGTCTTCTTTCATGTTATAAAATACAGCCCACACCAGGCACTTCTGAAGCTCCGAAGTCTCCCACTTACCAACTTCTCTTTGAACCCTGACATGAATGCTTGAACAGTTATTTGTAGCTGCACAAACCTTTAAAATGCCCCCCCTTAGATCCTGTTTTGTGAACAGCAATACTTACCCACAAATCTGTTCTCAGGATCGCAGTTAGTTGGTAGTATTTGGTAATGTGGAATTACTCACAGAGCCAGTTTCCCCTGTTAATGCCTACCTGATGAGTTTGTAAAATAGTGTCATACCTTATTTAGGTTGCTGCTAGTAGCTGATATTACATGTGATGCATAGTGATTAAAAGGTTTTAAGATGCCTGTTTTCTAATGAGATTTATTTAGTTTACCACCTTTAAGTTAGCTTCTAACCTACTGATCTTGAATTATCTCACACTTTTTTTCTCTCTCTCTTTATACATTCACATAGTAGAAATTAATTAACTGAGTGGTAACACTAGTGTTTTTCTCAAAAATTATATGAGATTTCCAGGGCAATTTCATTATAAGTAATTATGCCTGAGAGTTTTCTTGTTCATTATTAGGATAATTTGCTTGGATTCTTTACAAGTCTTCAACTCTGTAGTATGGATCAATGGTCCTTCATAGATTTAGGAGGACTCAATTATTCTTTTTTTATTATTATTTTCTTGTCCTTCTGTTGACACTTATTTGCTGTTTGAGCAGATGAGCAAGTGTAATGGGCACTTAACAAGTTTAAAACATTAGGTCATTATTTTTAAGTACTCTTCTCCTTTTCTAATAGTTAACATCATTACATATAGGATAGCAGAGCCCATTTATTTAGAAGGTAGAAGGCTAGGAAGGCAGAAAGAGCAATGGAGAGTGAGTAATGAGAACAATTTAAGCCAAAGGACAATGCTGGAACAAGAATAGATAAATATAAATTGCCCGTGAATTAGATTAAACTGAATATTAAAAAGTTTCTAATCTCTTAATTGCTGTCTATTATAATCCCCACTGGACTCCTTAGCTTCTACAGATGGTTGGTTGTACCCGTAAGAAAGCTGGGATCTGACAGCACCAGCTTTCACACACAGATTTTTTTTTGACAGTTATTTCTTATTCTGTTCTTCTCTTGGCATTTAATAAGCTTAATAGTAAAACAGACAATTGTTTACTTGAGGTAACTCTTTTAACAGCAACATGTGCAAGGAAAATATTAAAATTAAGAAATGTAAGATACAATTTTAGCCCACAGGAATCCTTTCTGGCTGCTTTGGTACCTCTCTCCTAGGTATCATTTGATGTTTCCAAGCATCTACTGGAGGTGCAGGACTCCTGAGACATTCTGCTTCCCCAGCAGCTTCCCATTTCTGCTTACTCCTAACCTGTTTTCCTTTAGCATTAGATTTTGGACACCAGTAGAAGCTTTCTTGACTGGGAACAGGTTATACAGATGCTTAAGTGTGGTTTCTCAAAACTGACTAGTAAGCATATATGTGAATTCTGTAAATCCCATTGGACAGTCCTTTCTGGAATGGGGAATTTCAGATACTTAAGGACTTTTCCATACGCTTCTGATTAACTCTACCTGCCAGTTATCCCCACCCAGTCTGAACTATCCCACTTATCCCACAGGCTCACTTGGCGTGAGTAATATGCACATACATTTTTCCAAGATATTGTATCTATAAATGTTCAGTTAATCTTGTAATCTCTAGTTCCAACACAAGATTTCTATAGCGTGCCTTGTCTTATGTCCCTGTCCAATAACCAATAGCTAAAGTAAAATTATGTAGTGCCATCAGGCATGTAAAAAGAAAAAACAATCAGTGCTTTGCATACTTTCTAATCAGGAGCTAAGAGGTAAGCCTTCTGCTCAGCATCTGTTAAAGCCATCATCTGCATCACTATGCTTGCGCATATAATAATTGTAGATGCACAATTAGTCCGAGTCATTCAATGCATCTGTATTCCAGCAGAACTAACAAAGTTGCTTCACATAGAGTTCAAGAATGCAGCTTCAAAGTCCATATACAACTATTTTTACAGTTTAAGATTTCTAGAACATGGAACAAAGAAAAACATGCTCATTGTTAAGGATCACAATTATGTTAAGGAATAAGAAATAGTTTGGTGAGACTATGCTATTCTCATAGACTGGCTTTAAAAAAATTAAATCTGTTGAGATTGGTGATATTGGTACACAAATCTGAAGGTTTTTAAGCAAGAGTTCTTGCTTAGAACTGAACAAAGGCTGATGCAGCACACACAGTATTCATTCCCCTTGTGTCTGCAATTCTTTTTAAAGTGAACCAATACATTTTTTGCATAAAATTTAACTTTGGTTTTAGCTCAATTTTATTTTTAAAAAATTAATTTTGAATATATTTGAAAGCAAGAAACCAAAACTTTAGCTGTAGGTTTAAGATTCTTCTGAAAGCAATAAAAAAAGAAAAACGTAGAAAATTAGTTGAAAGGAAAGAAATTAAAAAAAAAAGAAAACAAGAGGTTTTGCAGACATGGATTATAATTAATTCACAGTTCTAAAATACCTATCAAACTAAGCTTCTGGGCTGCTGTAGTCAAGAATAGTGGTCCCTGAAAAAGAAAACATATGGACAAGAAAACCTGGTAAAAAAAAAAGATGCTGGCAAAATGATGGGAAAAAATATTCAAGACTGTTATACTTTACACAAAACTGTGAATCTATGCAACCCACGCTTATATAAGTGAAACAAACCTAGATCAATAGTATTTTAAGTTCCCACCTAAACAAAATTAACCAAATGTTTCTATGACTTCACTAGCAATCTCAGAATGGCTAAAATTGCATTCTTTGGAAAATATACCATTTGCCACAATAATGACTACTGTCCCATGTGAGGGTCATGCAGGCAGGAATGGACGCAAATCGAACTCTTCTCCCAAATAAAAAAGCAATTTTGTCATAGATTTGCAGATTGCTTGCTTCTGGTAAATGTTAACCTCTTGCTCTCTTTATATTTGAAGACAATGACAATGCTTTTGTGTTGATTTATGCTTCTCCCCCTGGACATTTTGACTTTTCAGATATGACTGTCACAAAATTAATGATCCGGTTGACTTACTCACCAGGAGGTTAGCCATCAGGGCCACCTGTTTGTGTGGTATGTGCTTGTCTTTTCTCAGGATGGTGGTCATCTTTAGGCTTTCTAGAGGTTTACCAAAAGTATATTCCACAAGTACTTTCCACATTGATATATTATGTAGCAAGGTGTAGAAAACACTGTGATGACTATGACTCTTCTGCTGCCCATTCCTGATGACCTCAACTTCTTGACTGCAGGCATCAGCCACTCTGTCACGGACAGCCAGGAAAACCTTGTTATCCTGTCAAATCACAACTTTTTGTTGTCGAAGAGATTCAAATGAGGCTAGCGTCTTAGCCACTTTCTTCACCCTCCCTTTATTGCCACCTACTGTCCTTCCTTCCTTGTTCACTCACATGCCTATTTAACTCATAGAGAACTAGTTTCCAGCTACTGATTTTTAAGACTAAATCTTTGTCATTCAAACGGCAGCCTGAATGATAGCTTGTGTTGTTTGCCTGCCTTCCTCTCCTGCCGTATATGTACAGTTTTTGCATTTGCTTTGACCTGAAGAAAGACATATCTTTGTGAAGCTACAGGTCTCATGCCTTGTCTTTCCTCTTCTCCTCATCGGTCAAAGTCTTAGTCTGCTAGGTAGAACTGTTTTTCAGTGATCCAGCCCTTTCTAGTCCCCAGATTTTCCCTTAGAGCATAACAATTATCCACCCTTACTTTTAACATTTTGTCTTGTACCATTACAAATCAGGATGCTATAGGCAAACAGAGGTTTCCTTCTATTCCCCTACTGTAAAGGCTAATGTACGAATTCATGTTACTCCTAAAAGTTGTTGAGTTTTGGGGTTGTTTCCTTTTTTTTTTCCTTCTTGCATCAAAAAGCATAAAGTTGCTGAAGTTTGGGGTACTATATGCAATAAGATTTTTGGACTTTTTAAACTCTTTGTTTGGTATTAAAAAACTTTTTTGATTAATGCCTGTTCTATGAGGAAGTATGTCGTATCTTACTAAAGATGAATGAAATTTAACAACGGCATTGTTCATTTATATAGTACAGAAGAGTAAGCATGAGTTTTCTTTTTAGTGTGATGGGTTGACTCGATCACTAAAATCTAAGAGTATTTTTGGGCTATCAAGACCACTTGTATTCAATACACTGGAAGTTTATTCTCAAGTTTTAAAGAAATAGCCTGTGTTTGCCTGCTAGCAGCTCAGAGTGAAACTACTGTGGGACATCAGCAAAAGATGAAGCATCCACAGGCTTAAGCAGCAACTCAGGGAAGACACTCTGAACTGTAGTTTTGGTACTAAAATGGATGACTATGCTTACACTCCCTCTTATTCCTTTCAGCTCTGGACTTAATTGACCACAAAAGTAATACTGTAAAACACACATTAAGAAATGTCTACCTCTAGTTTTATTATTAAATAAAGTGAACTAAGTCAATGAAACAGAAACAATTGGATCGAGATTCACATATTTCACATGGTTGCTAATACAGCAAAAGCAGCATTGAGACCTGACGCAGTGCCTGAGCCCTGCAGCTGAGTTCATGAGAATCTCACCTGATTAAGGAACATGGAAGTAAAACCTAAGGCTGTAACATCTCTGCTTACAGTCTAGGGTTTTATGCATAATTTGGTCTCATCATTCCTGAGGTCATCGTGTTTGTGGCATGACAACAAACTGCATGAGCATTATGGGAAGGGTGGGATGATAGCTGAGGGTCTGTCATCAAAATTGTTTTTACAAGGCAGGTTTCATTAACATCAATGGTATGAATCATTACATGACAGCTTGCAAGCTAAATGCCTACAAACAGCTAATTGGTTTCATTTGAATGTAAGACCCGTGACAGGCTCCCAGCTAACAGAAACGGTTGGCAGTCACTTATGAGATGATTGCTATGACTATGAGAATTGATACAGTCGTTGATTCTGTTATGATGTTTACTAAAATCCCATTTCATTTAGCACCGAGATGCTCCACCTAGAACATAAATCAGACACCAGATGCTTCAGAGGTAAAGCTGATAATGAGACAGATGTGACAGGACCACTTCTGTTGTGTCTCTTTGAATGCATATTCTGTTCCACCCACCCACTTCACTCCAAGGATTATCTATTATCACCAGGTAAAAGCAGGAAAAAAATAACGAAACAAATCCTCTGAAAAGTTTGTGAAGTCATTCTGTACCTGAGAAAATCTGGCTGCATTCTTTTTGAATCATAACCTCCAGGAAATCTTTATTCCAGTAATTTCCTATGGTGATGCAGCAAGAATTAGTGTCTTGTAGTACAAGTATCACCACTTTTCAGCTCACAGCCATAAATGAACATGAACACAATCATTGCTCTGCATGCATTTTGGTAGATATATAAATTTTAAAACTAATTTCTGGCTTTAAAAGTATAAATGTCTGTCAACTTAAAAGGACAGAACAGTAAAAAAACCTAAATACAGAAATGGAATAGACTACCTTCTCTCATCTTTTCCGAAGGCCTTTCTTTTAATTCCCTAAATCCCTTTAAAAAAGATTAATTAATCAGCTATGACTGTTCAGTTTTCAGCTGAAAGGACTTTGCAAACCTGCCTCTGCTTCCCCTTTCCATTTCCTTTTCTTCTTAGACTGGATTTATTTTCACAGACATTGCTATGAGGTGAAGAGATGGTGTGTCCGTGGTTCTATCCACTTGCTGTACTGCAGGTCAAGAGTGATTTGAAGAAACTGAAGAAAGGTATGATGTAAATAAGAATCTGTGTGGAGAAAGACATGTCCGTCTACATTTCATATCTTTGTACTGCATCGCTTCCAGCTGCTCTCAATTTCTGAAGCATTGTCTGTAGGCTGCAATTGTCAAGGTCAGTTTCTACCTTGTTTTGGAGAGAGAAACAAGAGAACTCTTTGTCTTCAAAAAAATCTTCCAAATTATGTCAGGTGGATTTTAGCTTTTGATTTAATATTCTTGTAAGGTCACCTTTAAGGTAATTTTGCGCAAGGCAGTATGTTCACTCAGAAATGCTGAGAGGAATGACAGAAGTGAAAAATCTACAGAAAAATTTTTTCCACATCACAAAATCAAGAAAATCCATGACATTTCATGTTAATTAACACAGCTTAAGCTCCTTATTTTGTATCTAAATAACTAAATGTTCAGTGTGGTCATTACCTGTCAGCACAAAAAAATCTGGTACAAAACATGGGGTGTTGCTTGGTTTTGTTCTTTGTTTGCTTGCTTATTTAACCTGACCCATTGCAGTTGCGATTTAATGGTGGGGACTTGTCAGTGAACCAGCTGCTTCTCAACCTAGAAGACAGGATTTCTAACTCATGAGGTTGTGCTATTCCTACTAAGTGGGTCTGTCCCTACCAGCTGGGTTTAAAACCACTCTGTTATGTTAAATTGTTAAGTTAAATCATGCAAAACTAAAGGTTAGATCAGCTACAGTGGTAAAAAAAAAGACACATTGAAATATTTTGTCATCAGTGAGATGGATGTGGAGCTTCAGCAGGGCTGTCCAGTATATGCTGGCTGCAGTATATATCTCACAATGTATTATGTAGCCTGCTTATCCAAATTTAAAGTCAATGCCAACTGATAGCTCTTTAAATGATATGGCCATAAGTCCATGCAAAAGATAATGAACATGAAATTCACCCCAACTTGTCTGTGTGGCCATGAGACCACACTGAGACAAAGAAGGGAAAAAAGATACTGTACTACTGATGGGGGTTGAAATATTCTGTTTGGAAGCCCACCCGTTCACACTCATTTTTTCCACTTCTAGTTAAGTTCTGGGAAATTATGTGTCTTTTAAAAAGTACTGCACTGGCATTTTAACTGGAAAAGCTTCACCCTTGTTCAAACATATCCAGGCGTGAGATCACTTGTTGGCAGTATGGGAGACCATGTCCAAGTCCCTTCCTTGATCATAGTAACATTACTGTAGCTAGCCCTAGGAAATGCTCGCCAGTGGTGTACCTGAGCTGTCACCCTGTTCTGGAGCTCAGTCAAGGGCTGAAGTGTTCTCTGCATGAAACCCACATGAATTTTAGCTCTAGAATCCCTAAGCCAGTCAAAACTATAAATATCAGCAACAATTCTTGGAAAGAACTAATCAGATGTGCTCCATTTTCAGATTAGTATGTGTAACTAGCTGGAGGGAGGGGGAAGCAGAGGTCCTCAGCTTGTCCTGCTTTAATCAGATCCCACGTTCTTCTTCAGTAAATGCTCCATAGATGCAAGAAGCTCTCACTCCCTGGCTGGGCACCTTGCCCCTCTCTTGCCAAAGCTGCACCATTATGATGCACGGAGAGTAAGGCTGGTTGTGCTGGGAGGGAAGAGTGGCGATTCTGTGAGTGTGCTGGATGAATTGGGTCCCTTGGGAATTTAGGGGCAGTGCCACAAAGTTTATAGAGTTTAATTAGACCAATTTCTTAAGCCAGACTTGGTCTAGGCGTGTATACAACAATGAACACTTGAGAATTTCATTCACTTTGGTGTAAAATCCTTATGTTCTAAGTTAAGCAGCTCATGAGTTATTATTCCAAAGCACAATTTCAGACATGGATTCCTATAATATTTTTAAGTTCCACTTTAATCACTGAAAGTCTTTAGATTTGGCCCTTTGTTTCTTTAAAGTAGTCAGCTTTATTGGTAAAAGGGGTTGTGGTTTCTCTGTCTCAAAGGAATCTGGTAGGGACAGACCATAATGAGATGATCAGTTGTGATGCAGCCATAGAAGCGTCTAAATGGCTAGACATACTTGCCTAAAAGATGTTTCCAATAAAAATTATGAAAGTCTATAAAGTTTCCAGCAAGGATTTGTGACATATGAAGTTAACATTGTCTCAGTAGGACATAAACCTTGGAAAAAAAATTTAATCAATACTCTGATCATCAGTATTCAAGACTCCTATGCTTATTGTATATTCAAATATTGACTGAAACACTTTATCACATGGAAGGGTCTGCTTTCAATGCAACACTACAAATAAGTTTTGTTAAAAGATTCTGATCTGTATTCTGACCACCATGTTTAATATGTATCAATTATTCATAGTGAAGTCTGGTGGTTAATTGATTGTTTTGAAGACAAGAGGCAGACAATGTTCTGATTAATTTGAGATTTTGAAAGCAGTCTTGCATATCTATTGCTTCGTATCTTCATATCAAAATGATCTCAGTTGTATTCCCCAAACCAGGTGAAATTTGGACATTTATGATCTTTTATATTCTAAGATTTTTTAATTGCTGACTTTTTATATATTAAGTTTATTGTTAGAAAAGAAATTATAAACATATCTCTTTCACTAAGGCATTTTAGGGACATGGTTTAGTGATGGGATGGCAGGGTTAGGTTAACAGTTGGACTTGATGATCTTAAAGGTCTTTTCCAACCTAAACAATTCTATGATTCTACAATTCTAAGTGACTATAAAGAAACATTAGAACTATAGAAGAAATTGGCATACCCCAGGAATTAATTTCAGTGGGACACTATCATTTAAATGCCTTATGCTACCTCAAAACAAAATCTACTATTTATTTTTAAGCCTAGCTTTTCAGTTTTCTGGTTGACTGGGATGTTGTAGATGAGACAAGAGATTATGCATGCATCTTGATACATAGCTGTCAAGTAATTGTACAAAAATGAAGTACAAGGCAAGGACAAACTAGCTGTTGCTTTGTGTTTGTGTTAAAAATAGGACAGCAAATTCCATCTTGCAGAAATACAAAGCAATATTCAACTGGTCTTTTATCCTGTAGAGAGATTTGTAGCTGTGGAAGGACATTAAAAACTGATTGCATAGGTAACATATGAAACTAAATTGGCTAAGCCTTCAGTTAGATTTGAACTATCTCTATAGTGTTTGTATGTACATTGTCTACTTGAAGAATGAAAGAAATTGCCTACTGTGATTGATACCAGTCTGGTCTCTTTTCAAATGGGCATTTTACAATGTAAGCAGCTGTCATTTTCCAGCTAGATCACACAGCAGGCAGTGCGTGAAATATGGTGTGCTGTCCTTTTCCACGAGGTGTAAAACCATTATCCCTTATAAATTTCACTCTCTTGGCTGGATGATCAGGTCCGCAGAGAGTGCTGAGCAGGCTCGGTGTCAGCATGGCTGAGGACTGTTTTATGTCTCTGCTACGGCTTCTCCAGTCCCTCTGACTGCAGGCTCCAGACACTACTGACCACAGACACTTCAGAAAGGAAGGCCAATACATGCCAAAGCCCCCATCTTTCACTTCTCTCTGTTGCCTCTGTCCTATTGCTCTTAGTTATGCACAGTACACCCCAGCTTCTGCAGCTTTCCAGCAGAGCTCTGCCTCCTTCCTTCTTCCAATTCTGTCTTATAACAATGTGATTATTTAATACTTGCAAATGGGAAAACCTACTATTCACACTCAGAAACATCCTGTCATACTTTATTGAACAAAGTCCATCTTTATCTGCATTCCTGAAATTGTTCCTGCTGCTTCTGTAATTTTCTCTTTCCATTGATTTAATTTTAGTAAGTATGACAGGGAGGTGAGTAGAAAAATGCATATAAAAGACAAATGGTGTCCTGGTTTTGGCTGGGACAGAGTTAATTTTCTTCCTAGTAGCTGGCATAGTGCTGTGTTTTGGATTTAGTATGAGAAGAACGTTGATAACACACTGATGGTTTAGTTGTTGCTGAGCAGGGCTTACACCAGTCAAGGACTTTTCAGCTTCCCCTGCTCTGCCAGGTGCCCAAGAAGCTGGGAGGGGCACAGCCAGGACAGCTGACCCAAACTGGCCAAAGGGATATGCCACACCATATGACATCATGCTCCACATATAAAGCTGGGGGAAGAAGAAGGAAGAGGGGGACATTTGGAGTGATGGAGTTTGTCTTCCCAAGTCAGCGTTACGTGTGACGGAGGCCTGCTTTTCTGGAGATGGTTGATGGCTTTCCTGCCGATAGGAAGCAGTGAATGAATTCCTTGTTTTGCTTTGCTTTACCTACTAAAATTCTTATCTCAGCCCACGAGTTGTCTCACTTTTACTCTTCTGATTCTCTCCCCTATCCCATGGTGGGGGAGTGAGTGAGCGGCTGGGTGGTGCTGAGTTGCTGGCCGGGGTTAAACCACAACAAATGGAAATAAGATCTCATGGAACAGAAGCATGAAACAGTTTAAGAACAGGTATCGTTAGCCAACACCAATATTGGTCACTGGAGTTCATACAGTGTCTAGAGCAGAAATGGTGATTTGAGTACCTGTACTCTTAGTTATTTAATCCCAGTTTTGGGATATCATTGACATTTAGACACTTGTATGGCACGTTTGACTCCTGATGCACTTAGAGTTCTTCAATATGTAAGGTTCTGCAGATAATATGCAATCTGCGTAAACATAGTTGTTTGTCCAGAAGATGTTGCAATGACAAAAAAACAGTTAAGACCTATGGGGATTCACAAAAAAAAACCCCCAAAACATTTTCCTGGTTTCCTCATTTTTAGAAGCTTTATGATCTCTAAAAGCATGGACTTTGCAAAGGCAGTGATTTAGAAGGATCATAAAAGGTTATATGTTCCTCTAATCACTTGCTGATTCTTTTGTCTCAAGAAGAGATTGCTTGACTCTGCTATTGAAATTAAATAGTTGGATAATGTGAGCTTAGTTGTGGTTGTTCTGTTCATTAACGCTTCTTAATGTTATAAATGAAAGAAGCTTTAAACTGTGCTAATAGAAATTAAACAAAAATTCTGGGCATTACAGCTTATCCATGGACGTATAGGAGTCTATAAAACTTCTGTTTAAATCAGCCATCTTTTGAATTTCTACAGCTGCCTTAAGTTTTATCTTTAAGATCTGAAATTTTAAACATGGTTTATGTGGTAATATAATATTTTGTGACTTTCTTTTTTGCAATATGCAATACTGCAAAAGCAATACTACTGTTCAGTACATTTTTTTTCCACAGTGCTCACAATCCTGAGCATGGAAGAAAAATGGAGCTATTATAATTACATTATATTTCACTCTGTTGCATATGATAGCTGTTAGCCACACACTTCTGTGTAGAAGGGAAAACCTAAGTGTTGTCATCTTAACTTCCTCTATGAACTCCTCAAAATCCCTCTTTAATGCACACACTTGTCAGTCCTGCCAAAAACTTATATTATCACTGGTGCCTCTTATCATATTCAAAGTCTTTGCTGCACCTTGTCTCACAGTCAGAGAGGAGCTGTTTTCCTGAGGGTTTTGCATTGCAGGCTTCAGTCCTGCAAGTGGGCTTGCGCAGAGTCCTGGCAAGCCCAGCTTCTCCCTCTCAGGTGTTGAGGGGTCATCTAAAGTATGAGATCTGCACAGGCAGGAAAAAAGGGCAGCAGTGAAGGGCAAAAATACGAGACAAACTGAGATGAGACACTGTGCACCTCTGCTTTGTGCAGCTTTACAAATGGAGCATCTGCAGACGTAAAGAAGAGGAGGACACTTCACAGATAAGAAGACAACTGCTTGAGCTTTAGCAAGTTCTGTGGAAAAATGTAATCCTGACCACAGGAAAATGAAGAGGGACTCGGAAGATAAAAATGGGGTCAATGATTTTTGAACCAGAGGCAATAGAAAGTAGATGCTATACCTAATTACTAACATTTCACTGGTGCTTAGAGACTCCCATCACACTTAAGTTCTGTTGAGCTACGTGCCATGTGGTCTGGCAGTAAGAAATATTTCCTTTCCCTCCCCCAAAGAATGTGCAATGTATCTAAGAGGTGATCTGGCAGGCAGCTGAGACAAGGAAAGGTAGTGGGACCAAGCTGTGGGGAAGATGTAGTGCAAACGGTAATAACAAGTATCTTGGAAAATGTGATAGATACCAAATTAATTAAGCTTGCACCCACACCACTCATTTTCTTTTGAAGCCTGGCTTTTTGCAGTAGCTTTTGGTATTCAGAACAACATGTGGTTGTTCTGGGTTTAGTTTTGGAGTGTTTCTCTACATAGCTTATAGCTTGAAGATACAGTTCTAATATAGTTTCCAGATCAGGAAATTAATTTTCTTTCCTACTCCAGGAAAATAACCTCAAATTAAACTTGGCAGCAAGGCATTATCTAGCCCCAAACCCAGTGCTCATGTTGTTCATGAACCAGGAGAGGTCTGTTGTTTTTTAGGCTGTCTTGCAGCTACACCAAGCTCTGGGGCTGCCTCAAGGGCTGGTAACCTGACATGTGCTGAGAGCTCCAGGGCTCAGCCCGGCTGATCTCAGTGGTCCCTCCTGGCCCCACAGTCTCTGAAGTGCTCCACCTATCTCAGGAGTAACTGCAGCTGTTTCTTTCAAGGTTTCTTTCAAATGTCTAAAGCTGATGAACAGCTGAGTAATATCAGCAAAATATCCTCAACAAATAATACTACTTGCTGGCTGTACGGATTAGTATGAAGGTATGTTTTGAGCCAGTGTGTGGTAAGTAGATTCTTCCACTGCCAGGCTTTTCGGTTGGGATTTAATCAAATTTTTTTTTGTCTGTGCTATTAGTATCTATATTCTTCTCATTCATCCACTTTGGAGAATTCACCAATCTCCTATCTTGGGACTGCCCAGAAACAGTCAGATGTATCCAAAAGGCTCTGTCTTGAGCTATCCTTCAAAGGTGCAATTAATATTACTGTGTTCTAAGTACACAATTGATTCCTACATTTTCAAACTGTCTCTAGTACTTTTGAAATGCGTATCAACTATTGAATATTAAAAATGAGGCTTTAGTTAGTAAGCTTTCCACAAGATCAGCTACAGCAGAGCAAATCACTGCCCTGTAAGATAAACCACAAAAATGGAGGTGAAGTGCAGCTTCCACTGAACTAGAGAGCCACTATCAAGCAAAATTGGAACATGAGAAGTGTTACTACTCTGGACGACTTTCTGAAGAAAAGTGCTGTGTATCCTGAAAGACGGAAATCTCAAAAGAGATTTTTTTTTTTGGTAAATCTTCCCATAATTGTAGTAGCTGTTGCTGTACAATCACTTGTTCCTCTATGCTTTTAAATTTAATTTCTACAGTGCACATGCCTTTCAGAACAAGAAAACAATCAAATCTTACAGAAGTGTGTAGGACTAGATTATGCCTTTAGGTATAGCAATGCTATTACAGGTAGATACCAGTGTATTTATATTGCATCCTTTAACACTGAGAATTTTTGATGGGAGTAATTTCCAGTCAAAATGATGGAAACATAAGATGAATGATATTAAAATGAACTACTGTTGGAACAGCTAGATTTCTAAAAAGTCACCGATGATTGGAAATTCCTGGACTGTTGCCACTTCTTCTTCCCTTTTCCCACCAGGAATGGGGCATTATTTGCTTTGTGCTTTAAAGGAGTGAACTGCACCTAGGCCTTCTCAGACATCCTTAAAAACTGAGAGTAAAGAGAGCTGACAATATTTAAACCTCATCTGAATTCCTAGCTTTTTGTTTTAATTTTAACCAGCGGTAACATCTATTACTTTTTCAATGAATATAAGCTAGGGAAGTTCATCTATATATTTCTGAGCCAGACTTGATCCTGAACCTGTTGCTTGAGCTACAGCCAGACTGACCCCAAGCTTGGTGGTTCATGAGAGATTGCTTCCAACCTGAGCAGGTGGTGGTGTTTTATAGGGAAGGTGGTGTAAGGTAAATTCAGTAAACATGAAGTAATTACTACAAATAGTCAAAATAATGAAAAAACAGCTCTTGACATAGCTGTCAGTCTGCAGAAGAGAGGAGATTGAATATAAGGGGGGATAAGCCAGTTCAGAACTAAACATAGAGTGACAAGAATGTTTTTGCAATTATACAGGGGCAAAATCAGAATTATGACACAGATTTATGAAGAAAGCAAAATTTTAACATTTAGATAAATTGAGAAAGGTCTACTAAAGAAAGCAACTTTTTAGTTTGTACCGCAAATCCAGAGCACTGAAGATTAGTGGGAAATCGTGATAAGAATCATAACAGGGTGTTAGTCCTGTGCAGAGGGGAAGGATCATCCTCTGGACCTGCTGGCTGCACTTGCCGATGCAGCCCCCCACGCTGTTGGCCGTTTCTGCTGCCAGGACTCACTGCTGGCTCAGGCTCACCCAGATGCCCACCAGGACCCCTGGTCCTTCCCCACAGAGCTGGTTCTCAGCCTGCTGTGGTGGTGGGGGTTATTCCTACCCAGCTACAGGACATCCAGGACGGCCCATTTCTCCAGCTTCCACATATTGACCTTTCCCTCTAACTTGGGGTTGTCAACAAACTTGCTGAAAGGGCAACCCTTCCATTCATCTAGGCCATTAATGAGACATTAATCAAGTATTGGTCCCAGGATTGTGTTTATTTCAGAACTGGGATAAACCACCTTATCCTCAATTTCCTTTCACCTGAAATCTGACAGATACGTCTACAGCCTTTTTCCAGTGCCTTGACTGTGTATAGTGATTACTTGCTCTATGTTTCCTGACTTGACCTCACACCTCTCCTATAAACCACTACCACCTGCTCAAATTGGGATTGAGAGATATTATTCACAGCCTGACTTTAGCTATCCCTTTTGCTGCTCAGAAAAGATACGAGTGTGATTGAAAATATACATAAGCAGCAATCACTGCAGAAAACGTACATTAACCAGCAATCATTGTATCCTTAATAGGTTATTAGATGTGGAAGAAAATATTAGCAAATATGACTCCTGAGAAACCTTTATGCCAATGGACTTGCCAGTGTACCCTTAGAAGCACTCAGAATTTATCTGGGGATCATTTTCAGAGTTGTCAAGGCTTACAAAGAGCAACACTTTACAAATGGACAAGTTGAGAGATATGGCTGAGTTCATGCTGTGAGGCTATGATGGCATGAGACACATCTGAGAACATCTAATCCCACTAGGTATTGGCCAGCATTGCTTTCCCACACAACAACAGCAACCATTTAATGTAATAATACTGTAAGGTAAGGTTTCTATTTTTCAAACAGGTTAAAAAGAAATACCTTTCCATATTACTCATTACAAAGCATGTATGTGAGATACTTGACAAGGAATGGATTTTCTTTTCCTAAATTACAAGTCAATACAGATCAGTCTTGTGGTATAAAGAACAGTATGTAGCAAAGGTAATAAACTAATTTTTGTTATTCAGAAAATGTGAAAAGCACACACCCATTGAGCCATTGATAGCTATGCTAAATAACTGGAAAGATTTTATTTTTTCCTTACAAAACAATACATGTGCCTGTCAAAAAGCCTCCTGATGCTGTGCTACATTAAGTACAAATAAATGCTTCCGCCTCTTTTTATAAATGCTCCCATCTTCTCACATAAACCACCATGATTCAAGAGCACATCAACTGAGTAACAGCTAACAGAGTACAGGCAAAAATGAAAATGCAGTGTGAAGATTGTGTTCATGGCACCAGAGTGTAAAAACCAAGGTATGAGCTGGTTTGATATTCTCTCTCTGAGAACTCACACTAATGTTTATATTGGCACATCGAATCAGTAGCCTAAAACAAGATCTGGAGGATCCAGAACCACCCACTCAAAAGTGTATGAAAAAATTAAACATTAAATTAATACTTATTGAAATGGATAAATTAGTGACTATTTCTACTCTTAAAGAGGATGGGTGGCCTTTGCCTTGCAAAGCATTGCCAGCAGTCGACTATGTCTAGCAGTGCATCTGAATGCATGTTGTGCCTGTGAAGCATCAAAAGCCACGAACCAGCTGAAAATCAGATGTTTGTGCTGCTGAAGGGATTTTAAATAACTATGCCAGCCAATTTGAGTTTGGAGAATATATTTTCTGACCAGCAGTGCCAGGAGTTTAACTGCACTGCTCTTAAACAGCAACAAAAGATTGGTCTGCTCCAGGACTCCACTGCAGTGTCCATTTTAATGTCTCCTAGCATTTAACTGATGCTATGCCAAAGAGGAATGTTTTAGTCTGAGTCCTGCTTGGGCTATCCATGGCTGACACGACTGGACATCATGTCCTTTTTAATGTCATTGCTATATATGGAAACTATATATGAAACCTTGCTCAAATTTTTCACTCTTCTGAAACTATTAAGTGCACAAAATCTGGTTTTATTCCTATAAAGGTGTGCGGGGTGCAGATGCCCAGACGGTGGCAGCGGGGGCTGCAGGGTGGCCTCCAGCCGGCTCCCACCCACCCCACCCCAGGGCATGGCTGAGGGGAAAGGCGTTTGTTTTACCGTTTGTCTCCTTGCTTCTCACCACCTCTATCTATTTAAATTGGCAATAAATTAAATTAATTTCCACCAAGCGGAGTCTGTTACACAATTGGCAATAACCAGCGAGCAATCTGCCTGTCTTCACCTCCCCGCCATGAGCTTTCTCATCCTATTCCATCCCCTGCCCTGCTGAGGGGGGGGACTGAGAGAGCAGCTGGGTGGGTGTTTGGCTGTTAGCCAAGGCTAACCCACCTAAAAAGTTTTTCACAAAGAAGAGTTTCCGACGATACTTCATTTCAGGGGAAAACCCAAAATTCTGCAACGGAAGAATGTACAGTTTTTGAAATTTATTTTCTGTCTTTATATATTATTATTATTGCAATGTTTCATGGCATGTAAGCATTAGTGCTGTATAATGTGGCATCTCCTCTCACATTAAATTTCATCACATTGTGACACATTGTACCAGCAGCAATATAACTCAAAATATCATTATATATACAATACTATACTAGGGCATAATATAATTAGTCATATTTTTTTTCTATTTTTTTAAAGTATTTTGGCTAGGTGTTTGTAAATATTGCCTGAAGATAGTGAGTATTTACACTGCCTACATTAAACATTTCAGCTTAGGTCCCTAAACTGGCAGCTTGTTTGTGCTAAAATCTCTTTTCAGTGAGTAGTGAGCTAGGAGCATTTTAGGGAATTTCAAGCTTCTGCTCTTACTGAGCATCATCTGAAGTGATGCGTCTCTGTCCATAAAGTATATGGACAGAAAGAGAGGCGAGACTCATAACTTGGGGTTTTAATGCTACATGGCATGAGGACTGCAGTTATCCTGAAGGAAGGGAGTTAGATGCTGAACTGTTTTCACTATAAAAATAAAAAAACCCCTCCCAACAAATGGTACTGAAAGTTGCTCCTCACTTAATTAGTATATTTTGCATCTATCTTCTTTTGTGTTTGCAGAGCCAAAGTGTTTTATTACAGTAAACACAGGAGACATTCACTTCTAGAAAATCAGAAGTTTCAACCAGTAGTAACAGCTGCCCTTCAAAGTTTGAGACGTAATAAAATCCAGCAATATTTTTATATTATTGTAAATTACTGCTGATTGAGGCACTATTCCATACTGTCATGAGGAAACAGAAAAATAAAATAACAGAACAGGAAAAAAAAGTGATTTTGAAAGGATAATCCCACTTAACAATGGTATTCTTTAAAATAAAACAATAAACATTTTTATCTCAAAGCATTCCTCTAAGAACAATTTAATTTACAAAAGAAGAATGAGATCGATATAACTTTCTGAAGAATGATTGAATTGACGATAAAAGGTTTAATAAAAATTTTACTACAAGGTTTTGTACAGATCATCAGTCAGGCTGACATCTCAAATAAATAATCCAGTTATTTTTAAGAATGTGAGATCTGAGTTTTTGGAATGACCTAGATTTTTTTTTTCTAATATCATGGCACTGAAAATATGATATGCTTTTTATTCTTACATTCAGTTTATTTTTCTTTTCATTTCTTGATTGTCGAAATGTTCATTCTGTGCAAATTTGGTTTTGCATATTATTTCACCCTCTAAAAAAATTGCTGTTTATCTTTCCATGCTTGTCAGGTTTTAAAAATGAACTATCTGGAAAAAAAGAATCAACTCACGTGCCTGCTTTGGTTTGATATATGTCTTTCTATAGAGTAACAAGATACACTTAAGGATCTGGGTTTTCTTTTATATACTGCTGTAAAATGCAGTGGCTCATTACCGACCTAGGAGCACAAAGGGGAGCAATATACAGCAGCTGCGTTAGGACACAGATATTGGCTTTCCAGTACCGAGAGACTGAACTAATGCTGATAAAATAGGCTGTAGGATTTCCAGGTCAGCAGTCATCAAAGAGTATTCGATAGGGCCTGGGCTATTTAAAAATCTGATATAACTGTTCTTCTGCTTGTAATCTCATTTATTTTTTTGTTATCTATGTATCTCCAACAGAACGTTCTTACTGTATGAGACCATTCTATAACCCTTCCTGGTTTTTGTTACATCTTTGTCTAATCTTTTCTTTTTTTACCTCCAGGTTGTTTCTTAATTTTTAAGAAGTATGATATGTGAAACATCATAAAAATAATAATACTTCCACATTCCTTATAACACTTACTATATTTGGATTTCTCCAGAAGCTACAGCATCTCGTTTTCTTTTTGGTTTTTCTTTTCTTTTCTGCTTCTATTTTTGTCCTCTTCCCTTCCTGTCTTTTGCTGATATATAAAGGAAAATAGAAATCCCAAGCATCTGCATCCAAACAATTAATAAATCACAGCACATTTAGACCATAAATCACGTTCATTGAATACAAGTACTTACCAAGCACATCTTACAAGGCCACAGAATATGATTCTTCTTTTTAAGAAACATGTACAGTTAGGAAATCAGACTTACAAGGTGGCATCTGTTTCCCTGAAAAAATGAAATACCTTTGTTTCTCACACATTTATTATTAGCTAACTCTTTTGAGACATACCTGTTCTCTTCTCTAGGGTTACCAAAGAGGGTACAAAGCTAGTGGTTCTAATACCAAGATATTGATGGCAGATATATTTCTGGTGGAAATCAGAGTCACTAGAAGCTTGTCATCATATTACAATGTTTAAAATGTGTCCTACAGACAAACCGTACAAAAATGTAGACTAACTAGCTTTAATTTTAGTTAATTTTAGTCAAATGGAAAATCTTGGATTTGTAAAAAATACTTGGAGTAAAAATATAGAAAGAGGATACTGTTGAGAAGAGTGAAGAAAGTTTAGGAAGTGCTCATTGCACCTTTGGTTGCACATTAACACTAAAATGTCAAAATACCAACTCTTAATGAGACACCACACTTGGCTAAGAAGCAAAATGCATGGAAGTATGACTTTCAGCACATGGTGGCTGCTTCATTTTGTCTAAAAATGGTAAGAAAAGCTTTTAAAAATGAGTAAGTTATTTCAGAGAAAACCATACAAATTTTGCAGTCATATATTGTTTTGATAGCCCTTGCTGTTAGGCTTAAGAACACAAAGACGTTTCAATCCTTAAAATTCTCGCCGAGTTGCAAATGTGTCCTGTTTGCAAAGTACAAGCATTTGTCTCAAAAGCGTGTTTAAGCAATGCAACCTGCAATCACTGCCGAGTGTCCTACTTAGGAGCGTTTTCATGCTCCCGCGTGCACTCTCCCATCTCCCCTTCACGTGCTGTGCACACCTACTGGATGGGTCTAGCAGGCATGAATAATTCCCACCAGTTGTCTGACCATGCCCAGCTTTGTTCCAGATGAAAAGCCAGCACTCACAGCCCTTTTTTTTTTCTGCTCAGTCCCCTGTTTGGTGTTTTGATTTTTCATTATGCTTACCAGTCTGCCACAGGAATTTCAGAAAACATCTCTTGCAGCCTTCACACCACAGAAGTTGAAAACATAGATTGCTTTGACTTCCCTTCTGCAGCTGGAAACGTGGATTTTTACGCCACAGTACAATCTTCTTTCAGGATAGGTTGCCTCTGCTTCCTGTGGTTCTGCGCTGTTTGGCAGAGACACGGCGTCAGTCAGCACTGCTGCCTTTCAGCTAAACTCTCCCTGATGGCTGGCAAATTGTCTGCACATTGTGATGATCTTTTTTTTTTTTTTAATGCAAGATTTCACCTTAAAATAGCAACTCTTTTTGTCATCATTCTTCAGTGAGTCAGACAAACAGTTATAAATGTGTCATACTGTATGATCTTACGACCCAGGGCTGTATGAGCTGTGTGTCAAGGCACAGTTTGGCCTTTAAATGTATAAACATCTGAAATGCAATGTACATGAGGAAAAGGGCAACTGGAAGGGTAGGACAGAGCAGATTCATATTAATGAAGGCAGATCCTTAGAAATCAGTAATTTACCTATGCTCATGGCATTGCTTAAATCTCTACCAGATTATACTTGAATATACTCATTGACAAGCCTTGGAAGTCCAGTTAAGAAAGGGATTTTTATAGAAGTGGACTTCCTTTCCACATATAACTAAATAGAAGAGATGCAATAAGACAGAGTCTTGAAAAGAAGGAATATAAAAGAGAAAAAGAAAATAGAGAAGTTGGATTAGTAGTAGTCAACCCCCAAAATTCAGCTTTCTGATGAGACAAATATTTACATTTTGGATACTTATTCAAACCTTGGACACTTTCTATGAACCTGTGAAGTCTACAGAACATCATGCTCAGATTTTGTGTGCAATATAGTTTACAAATATCTGATGTAGGTAATTTAGGGCGCAAGCTTCAATTCTTGCATGAACTTCTTCCTAAGGGTTAAAAGAGACAACATATTCAACCTCAAGTTCCTAGCTGGCAGAAAGATAGAGGAAAATAGGAGTCTGAAAATGAAGCTTCCAGTTATTTCCAGAGCCTGAAGCAATATTTGATTCAGTCCTACTGTTCAACATGGGTGAAAGTTGAAGACGGTATTCATAATTTTAGACATATTCAGCCAGCCTAGGAAGGCTTCAATATGAATAACTTTTCACCTCAAATGTAAAAACAGTGACTTCCATGAAAAAGTCATCCTATGATTATATCAGAGAAAAAAATGAAGCTGACAGTATTACATATTTAATGGCATCAGTTACAGTATGATTACCAGCATGCCATAAACATTAAAAAAGGCCTGCTAGCATCTTAACCTAGGAAAAACAAAGGGTAACAAACACTATGCCCAAGCTTCAAGGATATTTGAGTCCCCTCAATGAGTGACAATTGTCTCCACATTTAGATATTACATTTAAGTGAAAACAAAATGAGCTCCTAGTATTTTCCAAAATTGTGGGTCACTTTTCTTGTGAAAATGGCTAAAATAGCAAACAAGCAAACAAAAAACGCAGAAGAACATAAACAAGGTTTTGTATCAGTTCAGAGACTACGGTCAGTTAGAGGCAAAGTTTCATTCTTTGCAAAAAAGGATAAAAGGTGTTTAAAAAAAAAAAAAGAGAGAGAG
>NW_009259686.1:2172580-2223513 GCF_000687185.1 Egretta garzetta | reverse complement strand
GTCCCCGAGCCGCGAGCGACCGACCGAACTAACTAACCCCCCCCCGAGCATGACGTTATATGGTATGGAATAGCTCTTTGGTCAGTTTGGGTTAGCTGTGCTAGCTGTGCTCCCTCCCAGCTTGTTATGCACCTGGCCGAGCAGGAGAAGCTCAAAAAGTCCTTGAGTAGTCTGAGCACTACTTGGCAACAGCTGAAAACATCAGTGTGTTATCAACATTCTTCTGGTACTAAATCCAAAACACAGCACTATGCTAGCTACTGTGAAGAAAATTAACTCTATCCCAGCCGAAACCAGGACAAGAGGATTAAGTGATTAGTCAAAATTAAGATTACTTATTTCATTCAGAGCTCCATGAGGTCTACACAGTTTTCCATTCATTTTAGGCCCTGTGCTGATACACTCTAATCTTAAAGAAATTTGGTCTTTGTATTCTTATATTCTTCTTGTATTACTTATTCAATAAATAACATTTTAACTTTGTTTAAAAGTGTATATTGAATGAATACAGTTATATCAGAAATGTGTCTAATTGTCATAGTTCTAGCTGATGACAGTATCTCACCTTGATTAGTGCTGCAAAATTAAAAGGAAACAAATGAAGAGCTATAAAAAGTCATCAAAGTAAGATAGAAGTGACCAGGTTTCAGTGGAACTAATACATAGAAAAAGAATGAAAAGCAAATAATTAAAATCATAAAAAAGGAAGCAGAGCATATTAAATTTGAGCGGAACACGCACCAGCTGCCTCTGCCTTATGAAGTGACGCAATAATTGCTATCAAAAGTTAGAAAGCACCAGTAGGGGAAGAAAATTAAAGAAGATAGCTCTATGTGAGTAAAATCCTGTAAGCTAATTTTGGTGTACGTAGCTGAAAATTCATTAAACTTTAAAAACTGGATGCTGAATAAAACTGAGTATACCCACCATTGCACTTAGATTCTTATTTATTGCTATATGGGTGGGTTGAAGGAAAGAAAGATTGATAGAAACACTGACTGATGGATGTGTATCTGTTTTCTCATTGTCATGGTTTAGCTACAGCTGGCAACTAAGCACCACCCAGATGCTCGCTCACCCTCCTCTTCCCGGTGGGATGGATAATAATAATAATAATAATAATAATAATAAGTAATGAAAGGAAAACAACAAGAGAAACAAAGCCTGGGGAAAACCAAGTGATGTAACCTCTCACCACCCACTGACCAACGCCCATCCTATCCCTGAGCAGCAGTCACTGCCCCCCAGCCAACTCCCCCCAGTTTATATACTGAGAATAACATCATATGATATGGAATACCCCTTTAGCCAGCCACAGGGTCAGCTGTCCTGGCTGTGCCCCCTCCAATCTTCTTGGGGACACATCAGTGTGTTATCAACATTCTTCTCATAGTAAATCCAAAACACAGCTCTATACCGACTACTGGGAAAAAATCAACTCTACCCCACCTGAAACCAGGACACTCATTTTATATCATATGTGACAAAACATTCAAATAGAGAGAAATTAAGAGGTCATCATGTACGCTTATCTTCTTTCCATGTCAGATGTCTGGCTGCAACAAGGGCAAACAACAAGGAGGCTTGGAGCAAGGACAGCACCTCACAGGTTCCCTGCAAACTTGTTCTATGGCTTTGAATGGATCAGTTTCTTGTCTTTGCAAACCTACTGCTGCATGAATGTCAAATACCTTTTAATATCTCGGTTAAAAACTGCTGATCTTATTGATAATGATATTAATATCTTTAGATAACACCATGATAAATGATCTAGAAGACGTCAGATTAAGGAAATAATCTCAAGATGTCCTTTCTCTCCAAAAAGAAACATACCTTCTGTACCTTGGATAGAAATAAAAGAGAGCGTTGGCATTTGTGTGCCAGTTGAACACATATGTAACTTGGGAATGCAAAAGGAGTTTTGCATGTGATTCCAGGCAAAGGCTGGGTGAAGAAAAAAAGGGTGAAGAGAAAGTTTAGGTTTGTTCTATTTGTCTTAACCATTTGTAGTCTGTTTTTTCTCTCTTTCTTTCAGTGAATTTAGAACTTTGATATCTCTGTTAAAATAATTTTAAAATGAAATCTTGTAACTGATTTCAGTTTGCAACTGATACTGCAGAAAGCTGTTGTTATGTGCAATGATACAGTCATGGACTAATGAACTGAGGCAGTTACTGACAGCCATACAACAGTCGTAAAACCGGAAAAGCTATTTAAGCACTGAAATGAGAAAAAGTGAATAGTCACTAATGGAACACTTTCCACTAGAATACTTCTTTTATCAACCTGTTGGAGCAGGTCCAGAGGAAGGCCACAAAAATGAACAGAGGGATGGAACACCTCTCCTATGAGGACTGGCTGAGAGAGTTGGGGTTGTTCTGTTCAGGAAGAGAAGGCTCTGGGGAGACCTTCTTGTGGCTTTTCAGTACTAGAGGAGAGCTTGTAAGAAAGATGGGGACAGACTTTCTAGCAGGGCCTGTTGTGAAAGAACAAGGGCTAATGGTTTTAAACTAAAAGAAGGTAGATTCAGACTAGATATAAGGAAAACATTTTTTTACAGTGAGGGTGGTGAAACACTGGAAGATGTTGCCCAAAGAGGTGGTAGATGCCCCATGCCTGGAATCGTTCAAGGTGAGGTTGGATGGGGCTCTGAGCAACCTGATGTAGTTGAAGATGTCCCTGCCCATTGCAGGGGGGTTGGGATAGATAACCTTTAAAGGTCCCTTCCAACCTATGATTCTGTATTGCTATGATCTTGGTTCTCTTTTTGCTTTTTAAGTATTTGCTTAAAACTTACATACACTGAGCTTGACACTTTTGAAGCACAGTAGAATAATAATTTTTAAAAGTGGGAGATAGATAGTACAGAGAGTTTTGTTTCAGCCAGTTCAGGCCTGGTCTGAGAGTGCATGAGGTGAGGAAAGGAAGCCCCATCCATGCTACACTAGGCATTAGGGGTCTGAGTGCCAGACCCATAATTCCCGAAAGACCATTTCCACCTCTTATTTTTCAGAGGAGAGATCCCACATTAATTTAGCACCTGAATTGGATTGTTGCTACCAGAAAGGTAATTATAAATGGCTATTTTAGAAAAAGGCAATATTTATTCTTATAACATCAGGTTATTATATTTAGCCTGCTCCTTTACTGAACTTCAGGTGGCAACTATTGCTATTTGTACCCATGAGGCTAAGGAGTATTCTGGGAGAGAATAACTGGTGCTGATATTACTGGGATTTTATTTACTTATTTTATGAATTACATCGGGCAATTATATTTTCTGGCTTATGATATCTCTTACTCCAATTTTAAGATTCAAAGGAGTTAACATTCTTGGTCATAAATACTTGCAAATGCATTTACAGACTCAGGAAAGCAGGTTTTGTAGTTCTCATTTTGCATTAATTTTTCTCTAGTGTTTTAGAGTTTTTAGCTGGTTATACAATTTTTTTTTTTTTAGAATGACGTTAATTAATTAACCCTTATTCATGGGTTTGGGGTTATTTTGGTTTGTTTGGGTTTTTTTTTTATGAGGGTAGGAGATGCCAAAATGATAAATTTTCATCATGTCTTAAGTGATAACAAGTAAGATTTATAAAAAACATGGCTCATCCTACATTATTTTATTGAATTATTTAATTCTGGAACAAAAATAGCCTTATCAATTACAGCTTAAGGTGCTAAATCATGTTTCCTTTCAGGGACGTATTTTAGAAGAGGATACACAAACTGATTTCCAATAATCTGAAAGAGAAGAATTTAATCAGATTGGAATTTCTTGATATGGATGGCTTGATTGTTCCTGAACAATCTCAATAATGGAGTTTTTGTAAATAATGGCTTTTTAATGCTTATTTTGATGTCATAAGTTCAGGTAAGATCAGTATACTTTTCCGCTTTACAAATTCTCTTAAATCATCCATAAATATTCTAAACAAAATTTCCCGAGCCTTACATGAAACTGTACAGCCCAAATTTCCCTATCTGTAATACAGTAAGGTAAACTCACCATTAATTTATGAACTAAGTAATTTTAATCCTATTGCAGAAGGGAGCCTGCTAAAGGAATATTCTCCATGCAGATTCTTAAAGTGGAAGTACCAAAACGAGGCTGTAGCCAAATGAACCATTTTTATTATCTACTCTTGTGGTTTGGCTCTTCACTAGCATTTTCTTTCTTAAATGGTAAAGTAACCATGGTTGATAGCTTTGACTGCTGAATTTATCTGAAGTGGAGGTGTTCTCTATAATTTGATAAGGTCCTTCCAAGGTTAAAAGAGGGGGACCTCCTTTAGCAAGAGGATTATATCAATTCACGTTTGCAAGGTTAATTTCATCTGGAAAAGATCCCCAAAAAGGACTCTGCTAGCTAAGTCTTCAGATGAGTCACAACGATTCTTTTCCCTCCCCTCCTGGCTTATGGATTTCTGTACAATTAAAAGCCAGACTCTCTGAACTAAATCAAAGCGGAATTAGTTATATAATCAACCTGCTATTACAGGCTCTGAGGGCTCCAGGATCTGATCCAAGGTCTTTAGGTAAAATCCCTATGCCGGTGCTTTCTTTGTAGAATGGTACATGGCAGGAACAAACATTAGAGCATCCAATTTGGACAAACATCTCAGTTGCTAACTGCAAGTAAAGCAAAGATAAAGTCATCGTCTTTTTTCTTCCTCTGACAGAATGAAACAAATCCAGCAAGCATGGAAAGACAAAATTGTTTGTGAGTTGCTATTCAGTAGCTGTGATCACTGATTAAGGTGACATAGTATCGTGTGGCCTCAGCAATCTTTTCTGAATTAGAGTGCTTGAAAAATGATGGCACTAGCAAGTTTTTAAAAATGTGAAATTTTTAATGAAAGAGTTTTCTTTTTTTAGCTTGCTTTGGCTTCTATCAGGGTGTCTAAGCTCTTCACTCAGAGATGTGAAGACTGTGCGGCAGTGTTCCAGAAGTAACTATGCATGGGATAAAAACAGTTCCCTTTCATCAGGTTTAGATATGCGACTCTCAGTTTCCCAGGATGACCCTATTTCTTGTATTATAAAAGCCCAGCTCATACAGTGCATGATTCACATTCTGTGATTGCTTTATATATCCATATCCCACATCCTCTTATTCATCAACTTTACAAACCCAGGCAGCAAAATCCTGACCTGATTGAACTCGGTGGGAGTTTTGACATTGCCTTCAATAACACTGGGATTTCACCTAAAATCTTTGTAGCCTTTGAATGAAAGGGCCTTTGGTCTTTTTTTTTTTGGAGGGGGAGGAAGAGCACCAACACACAGGGTGATGGTATTTACGTTTTCATTAGCTATATCCCTTCCATTTGTGAGATATAACAGTCAATAGGATCAGAGAGGATATAAAGGTGAAGTAATCAGAGTTTGCCAGCATGGGAATATGTTGGCTGAAATCTGCATAAGCATTTCTTTTGTCAGTATGTGTAAAGACCTGGACATAAGAGACCACATTGACTCATTTGGCTTGACAGCAATGAGCATAAATAAGTTGCAAAGAAAATGTCATTCAAAATCAAAGTTCTGAATGAATCAGAGGTGAAACAAAATTATCCAGAGGTTTAATTTTAGCTTGAAATGAATGTAGTTTCCATTCCACACTCATTCCTTTATGTCCCATGACTGATGGATCACTTTCTTCTCCCCAGTGAGGGCGAACACAAGGAGTGGGAGCCCCTTTCATGCTGGGTTGCTGTTAGAGAGATTTCTAACACCCCTTCCAGTACCCTTTATGCACTGGACTCTACTGCAGTGGCAGTGAAATGTATATAGGGTTTCAGAGATGGAAAAAATTTACAGCTTTATACTTCAAATGTAGGAAGTGCAAGCCTAATGGGAATCAGCACTGTTGTCTGCATGCTCAACGCATGAGACTTGGCCAGTGCAACCATATTCCTAAAACTGATGTCATCACTGGGATCACAGTCGAAAACACCCTGCTGGAATGTGCTAACAGGGTGACCATTACTTCTGCATTGCCTGTTTGCTGATGGAAAATTTCTGCTTGGCCAGTCCTATGACTGATTCCCTATTTCCACTCTCTTTCACAATTTCCCTCTTCAGTTTGTAAGCCTGTCGAGGAAGACACTGAGCCTGAATAACAGTGCTCTGTTTTTGAGCTGACATATAAAAGTTGCATATGACAGTAGTAGAAAGGTGTCAAAATTGAGCCTTGGAATGAATCCAAAGAAATATTTTTTTCAGTATTGCTTCCCTCAATTCCCTGAACACAGTCTGGGGAGTTATATCTTGACTGAGCAATGAGTAGCATTCAGCATGAAGTAAGCAAGCTGCCAGCAGCTCCCTGAGCTGAGCAGGTTGGTCTGTATTCTTCCATCTATTTTATTAAATTACATTTTTCTGTGGCTCTGTCACTCATCCCATGCTCTCACCCCTCTATTCGATTCCATTCATATTACTTTTGAGAGTTACATTCTCTCGAACCACAGAGACATGTATATAAACACCTCACCAGCTTTATTAAACTTCGCTACATACTATGCCTCTAAAATATGAAGGTTTTCCTTATATTATAGAAAGGAATGGAAGTTCACAGATATCAAACAGATTTTGCTAGCCTCCCTTGAGAGCCAGGACAATAATATGCTTCACAAAACATCCTCTCTTCGTGCCTTGCACAACCCAGAAAGCTTTGAAGAGGCAGCAAGATTGTTCCTCCTCTCTCAGACCTGATGCCAGCAAAGGCTCAGCAGGACTCTTTGCTCTGCCTTCAACAGAGGACAATATGGGAAGATCAGCCCTTGAAAATGCCTGTCCTCCAGCTTTCTGCAATCGTGTCAAAACAGAATTGTTCCTGCTTTAGAGAAGAAAAGTTACACATGCAAGATTTCCAACATCTTCTGAAGGTCACAGAGCAGCCTAGTGAATGCCATCCAGGTTTCTAGACTCCTGTGCTTCCCGCAATAGGTCATCAGATAATGTTTGGGTTTGTACTATTATTTAATGCTTAGATGCCAACATGAGAGACATATCTTGGGACAGAAAATTAAGCAATTATTTTTCAGTTCAATATAATCTCCTCAGACTTCTTAGACAATAAAATGCCATTAAGGATGCAATAAAAAATAGAAAACTGTTTATCAGAAAGGGCTGAGAATTTGGGGTTTTTTGGACAACAAAAATATCAACCATATAATCAACTCCTTTTAGCAATTTAGCAGTATTTTCTGCCAGGTCCTAAAAATGACAAATGTTTTTTAATTACTCTTTAGGTGTTTGGTATAGAATGATAAACCGGGACATAAACTCTCTATTCGGTGAATGGGAAAAGAAAGATAAGTCCAGACAGCAGACAAGCTGAACGAAAAAGAGAAAGCAAAAGCCCAAAAGAAATACTGAAAACTTAATTAAGTCCAATAAGGAAGATGTTTTCCTGCACTCAAGTGCAGAATTCTTGAGCTAAGATAAATGCCTCTCTCAAAAAAATAAAAAAGAAGAAAAAAAGGAGGGACCAGCTCTAACACACTGACTTAGACTGTATATACTTAGAACTTATGAAGGATGCAGGAAATTTATAACCCACATACTAAAAAGGAAACTAGCCAATATTTTCCATCTCTTTTGTCATCAGGCTTTAGCAGAAGACGGATGCTATACTCCTTTGCTCCTCTTGAAACTATTCCGCTGGCCAGTGACCGAAAAAGTCACCAGAAAAGATATGTAAAATTGTGGGAATGGGAACTGGGTTTTGAGGTTGCTTGTTTCTTGAATGATTGTCCAAACTGTTAGGACAGAAGGTCGTACCTTTCTCTTAAGGCCAGGCCAACTTTCCCTCCTCGGGTGGAGATACCACTTAGACGCATGTGAATGCCAGTCCTATGCATGTCTGCAACAGGGTAGGCTCTGGCAGCAGCTCACAGACTGGTGACCTGGTGGGCCATGGTGGAGAGCTCCTTCTCTACAGCTCCAGAGCAGGATGAGGTGTGGGATCTGGGCACCCAACCCCTCAGTCCTGTCAGGAAAGGCGATACCACAAGTGACCAGAAACAGACCTTCTGGTGGTTGGTTAAAGAGTTCAGCAGTTTGGCTTGACTGTTGAACTCAAAGTGTCTGTCCTACCTAGATAGCTTCAGTGTCCAGTAGCAGCTGAAAAAGACATTTTCAGGATCAGTTTTGGAGCAATTTGCAATACCTAAATTTGAGCTACCTGGCTTTCCTGGAGTAGAAGCATGTGGGCTTTTTATAGGAAGAGGATGAGCATATTTCTTCTCTCTTGTTGGGGTCCCTAGGTGAAGAGGGAAGCACTCTGTGTCTTACATTGAGCCTCAAGAAATTACTGCAGTCAGACGTCTCTGCTCCCAACTGCAGATCCTGTCCTGGAGAGCTTTCAGTTAAAAGTGGGTGGCAATGATACCTGGAAGAGGCAGCAGAAAGAAGGGAGCCTTGATCCTCTTCCTGGGATGCATTTCACATTAGCAAGGGATGAGAAACAAGAAATAGTAATAACTATGGGAGCTTGACCTGCGTGCAAGAGTCAACCTTACCATCTAAGAGCTCTAACCACTAATTCACTGATTCATATTCCTTGGTTGTTTTTCCTCTAAGTCCTAAGTATGCTTTTGAGTCTGGCTCTTAGATAACTAAGACATACTTAGTAACATAACAGCTATCTGAGGGGCTCAAAATTATAATTGTTTTGACCTATATCCCAGTGATGGTAATAGTTATTCGGAAACCACTACAATAAGTGGCTGCAGTAATTTCTACTTTTGATGTATGCCTGCTGAGCATAGCCGTTATCTTTGACCTTGGCATCAATGAAAGTGTGACGGATCCCAGAGGTTTTCAGGCATATGTTAACTTGTTTGAAATTATTACTGCAGTGACCTCTATTTCCAATAATGAAGCATATTTTCTGCATGCTACAATATCAGTGATTTTTTTTACATTGTATTCTTCACCAGTTACAACTAGCTCTTGTTAATTCTACTATGCGTTTCCCTTGGCTATTTCTGTTTTAAATTATTTAATCATAAAAAAAATGATAACTAGACCTGCTGTGTATATTATGCTCTTATTTTACAGTGAGGAGTTGAATATGCCCAGACCACAGGTTCTGTTACATTTTGTTTTCATTGTTTTGTTCTCAAAAACAAAATTTATTTCACTTACTTTAATGCAGTAATCTGTGCTGTTGTAATAAAGAAGCATTTATCAGCCCTCCAATATGAAATTTTATTGTTTGCATTATTTAAAATTACAGAGAAGTCCTAAGGGTATTTCCCATAAGCTTAGAGACTAAACACCCTTCAGAGAACAAAACTAAAATAAATTGTGTTTGTTTATAGGTATTATCTTCAGGGGAGCTTTAATACAAATTAACTCAGGCTTTTTACAGTCAGAAAACAAAAAAGAGTAATGATATTCTCTGTAAAGAGATGCTGTCTCTTATGCCATGAAGTTATAACTGATAAGAAAGACCGGTTTTCTAGCTGATAGTCAATCATGGCTAACAGCTATCTCTTACAGTTATTAAACATTTGTTATTTATTCTCATCATTTGAATATTACATAATTCCAGAAATTAATTCTTATGCTTTGGGATTTGAACCGTTTTATATATCAGTGTTTCCCACACTATTTTGTCTAAAAAATAATTTAACCACATCAGTGGATTCTTCTGAGAAAAAAAATATTCTGCCCACCCAGCCCTATGTGCTATACAGTCTTTGACCATAACATGTTACAATGTGGTTCATGATGCTACACATTTCCACCTGCATGCTAACCTAGGCTGTCCTCAATTCCTTTTCAGTAGTTGCAAGAACATGCATTCAAATTCTTCCACGTACTGATCCCACAACAATAATGTTTGAAGCAATCATTCAAGTTTGCAAAGACTCCAGGGGGAAGAAGCAAATTGACTAGGTACTACTGTACTGTCAAATGTCTTCTGTCTGACAGAGCGAAAATCCTCAGACTGTACCCTGGCCCAGGTTTCCACACAATGTGTCTTCCACTTTCTTGCCAAGAAAAAATGTCAGGAAGATCAGCTGGTGTGAGAAGTGTCTCCTGTCAGACTAACCAAGTGGAAGAGCTTGGCTGATCAAATTAAGTGAATGAGTTTCAAGGAAGACCAGGACCTTATCCACATAATGCACATACAAAACCCTAGTGGAAGGGGAATTGGTTAGGTAGGAAAAGATGCAGCAGTATCAAGAAAATGAACCTGCTACTCAACAGGTCACTTGCTTCCCATACAGCATCCACACCGCACCAGCAAAGAAGGATTACTTACAATGATGGACAAGGAGGAAAAGTTGTTTGCCCCTGAAGAGACTTATGACTACTGTGCAAAGTGGAAATAAAATAATGGTAATGGTTGGCTAGTCTCCCTTTAAATGGATGGATGCATCAAGGTGTTCTCTGCCAGGAGCTCATACCCATGACAGTATGAAGAATTACCAAGGCTCACTCTGAATGCCACGTTGTGGCATAGTTGACACGTGAGCAGAGGTGACAACAGGCTCTGAGCCTGAGGGAGAAAGAGTCAAGTATCTGGGTGTGACAATGACCTTCCATCCCTCTAGCCCAGCACAACAGCTACATAGGGATAGAGCCATAAAAACATAGCTGCAGAGATAGGGGCTGCTTGGGAAGGGTTTTTTTTTTTCTTCATCATACGCCAGTGTCCCAGGAAGGAAACTGTTCATTAGGAATTAAGCCTTACTCACACAGAAGGGAGAAGAAAAGATCTCAGGCTTGGATTTTCTCACCAGGTGGGAAGAGCTAGAATGAGGACTGATGGCAGCTCATGTCAAATTCAGAGGTAGGTAGCCTAGATAAAACCCTGAAAAACTGATGAAGTATGGTAAGGGGAGAAAACAGGTCAATCAATCTACTGAACCTTTTAGATGCACCTACACCGAAAAAAGAACTATGGAAAAAAAACAGGAAGAAACAAAAATGTGTATGTAATCAACATTATTGCTGCACTAAAGCTATCACTCAGTTGATCATTTCTATAACATGAATGCTTATGAATAATACTACCTATTAAGGAATAGAAAGAAGAGATAATTTTGTATGTCAAGGGCATATGCACTTTCTCTTGAGTTCAAACTATAATGATAATTAGACTCATTAAACCTCTGCACAATGACAGAAGGAAAGAATCCAGTAGTATTGCTGTCAGGTATGGTCTATTGCTGGGCAATAGCAAGATCAAGTGGAAGACGCCTTCAGAAAACAAGAAAAAAGTGTTAACACAATCATCTGACAGATAGGCTTTGATGTTAATGGCAAGTTTCTAACTCCCGATCCACTGAAGAGAGAGAAGAAGACTATACAACAGGCAAGCAGGACATGGCTAAACATCTTTAGATCCAGGAAATTAAGACAGCATGCAAGGAAGAGCAGCTTCTTCAGTTCTGAACAACTTTCGAAAACTGGCAGTATGGGTGACAGTAATCATGCAGTGTTTCACACCTAGAGGAAAAAAAGGAGACCAAACAATAGGATCTCCCTAAAAGCTACTGAAATCAATGTAACTTCAATTCTTGAAGAAATATTAGAGCAAAAAATCTGAAAAAGTCCACTTATCATCTGGAAGATACCAGAATAATAAGCAATAGTCAGTATGAAAATCCTGTTGAACTAGTTCAATTTCTATAGCATGGCAACAAACCTGGTAGTCTGGTGAAAGCAGATATTTTGAACTGAATAGGAGTTTTGGCCCTGTTCGACCGGATATTCATTTGACTTCCTCCAAAAGTACACTCATGTTTAGTTTACTACAAAGTGGATAGGCAATTGGAGAAAGAATTTTCAAGAGGTCAAAAGCTAAAGAATGTATTAAGTACTAGGGAAGGATTTTGTGGTTTCCATAATCTTGAATATTTTCATTAGGGACCTGAACAAAAGACTATGCATTAGATGTGTAAGAAGCAGTGAGGGGCTGTAAGCTTACTGTAAGAGGAAGATGAGAATGAAACATCTTGAAAAATGGGAGAAACTGTCAGGGGAAAAAAAAAAGAAGAAGGAAAAAAAAAAAGAAGAAAAAAAAAAAAGAAGAAGAAATACCAGTCCTAGACAGGAAATAGTGACAAAGAAAAATGAGTTATACATAGCAATGAACAGCACATAGCATCAGGGCAAAATAAGGATTGGGTAATGATTGTTTAAGAACAAATTATAATTAAATAATGTTACTGAAATACTGAAAGATAAAAACTGAATTGCTTCAAGTGAATCACAGGAAGTAATCATTCTGCTCTGCTCAGCACTGGTATGGCCTCCCCAGGACTACTGTTTCCAATTGTGAATGTTACACATCAAAAAGATGAGCCCATAGGGATTATCAAAGAGAGAGTAAATGTGGAAACATGAAAATGTGATTTGGTTTGTCAAGAGAAAAGAAAAATGTGGGGAAGCATGGTGACAAGCTTAAAAAGCTGCTGAAAAAAAAAGGAAGGGAATAAACTTTTTTTTTATGTCTACTGTGAATGAGACAAGTAGTATGGACTAGAATTGCAGCAGTGGGGATGTACATCAGGCGGGTGGAAAAGCCTCTAATGGGAAAGACAGGTAACTACCAGCGTAGATTGCTTAGGGATAATGTGCAACATCTTCCTCTGCAGGTTTTAAGAACTGACCAGGGATCTGTCAGGAACAGTTTAGATACAGCCAGTCTTGCTTCAAATGGGGGAGGAAAAATGAGATGGACTTTCTGATTCTCAGCTCATTTTCTGTGATTCTGAGCAAAATTCTTTCCAAAAAAAAAAAAAAAAGAGAGAGAGAGAGAGAAAAGAGCACACAGCTTAATACCAGTAGGCTATATTGGATAACTAGGGTCATTATAGGAAATACTAATTTCCTGCATTGCCTTTCCACTGAGATTTGTGCACTTTGCAGGTATCTTACGTATTGTCTCAAATCCAGCATTTGTTCCCGGGTCTCCAGCACATATTCCCATCTGCTCAGTTCTGTCTTTTTAGCTCAGACCAGTTTGTGGTTCTGAAAGCTTGATAACATTTCTCATGCAAGTACAGTGTAGTGCCTGTACAGTGTTTACTAATGAATCATACCACCATCCCAAATGTTCTCAGAAAGACTTCTACTTGAATTAAACATCCTTGAGGTCTAAAGCAATATTCTCTATTACCGTCTGCCCCATCCGAGTTTGTTCCTGCGCCGGGCTAAGGCCATCTGTGACTCCCCAGTTTTGACATCATGTTTTGGGTTTTTTACTGGAATTAACATGTAGCGTGGAATGAGCTGTAAGTTCTGCTTGCCTAATGGACCACAAGGAACTATGAGCACTCAACTGGAAATGTATTGTTTCCTTATCTTAATAGCATGCAGGCAGCTACTGCTTTTCGAATGTGAATTGTTTCTGTACCTCTAATATATTTGTCCTGATGCAATTTCTTTACAGAAACAAAGAGCTTCATGCATTTTTTTTAAATTAGGAAGATTAATGTTCCACATTTGTTCAAAACCTTTAGACTATTATTCACTGACATAGTTTGACTAGTGTTTTGTTCTGCAAAAGATGGCATAATCCAAGCCAATGAAGTTTCCCCACCCACCTTTTATTCAAAAGAATTATGCAGCTTTAATAGGTACAAAAAGAAAGCAGTGCTTGGGGTGAATGTATGTGTTTCTCTTAGCCGCAGGAAATGCATAATGGAAGATCACTTAACTATCCCATATGCTTTTTTTTTTTTTTTTTTTTTTTTTTTTTTTTTTTTTTTTTTTATGTTCTTAATGGACCCAGCAGATTGCCTAGTGCAGCATCTTGTCTCTGACAGGAATTAGTACAGGTGCATTAGGAAGAAGCATAAGGAACAGAGTATATACAGAATGATCCCTCCTTAGCATACTTTCTTCTCTTACTAATTTTATGAGTTCTAGTTATATTTAGAAATACTTCTTTTAAAAATTGATTGTCAGATACATCCTTTCTAAAGAAATAATGTAATCGTTACTATAGAGCAGGGCCAGCACGGGGGGGAGAGATGCCCCCATGAAAACATCTATCTTTTCTATTACTTATTACTGGAAAGGGGAGGGATATCTGCATCAAAGCCATATTCCCCAGTGTAAGAACAGAGAGAGCAGATGTTTCTTTCTGACATGTTTTTAATACAATTAGGGGTGTTCAATCCCTAGCCCTCTGGTCAAATTCCAACGAGGGCAGCTTTTAATCCTGTTGCTGACTGGCTGGGCACCTCTCAGAGGACAGCCCTTTGCTCTTTCTGGAGGTGGGCAGAAGAAGGCTGCCCAGCCTGGCTGGGCATACAGAGCATGCAGCAGCCCACCTTCTCCCTGCCCTAGGAATGGCAGCCACCATTGGAGCAGAGGAAAGAAGTCCTGCTACCTCCCACGCACTTCTAGCAGCTGCCTGTACTTATTTTTTGCAACTACACCCTTTATATTTGCCATAAGCTGGCTTGCAGGGCACTGATTTTGAGATAATCAGAAGGGAAAGGTTCTCACATTACCCAGTAGTACTCTTCAGGGTAGCCAAGGTGTGCCAGGATGCTCAGGTTAGCTTAGGAGCTCTTTGCAACAGGGTGCTGTGTAAAAGAAGAGCCTTCTGCTCCCTGTCACTAACCTGGAGAGTTCCTTTGCACACAGCAAGAGAGGGATGGATGCTTGAGTATTCGGGATCCCTAGGGAATTTGCAACAGATGCACCAGCACAAGTCAGACTTCACTGAACAAGAAAGAAGGAAATGCAGTGACTAGAAATGCCACTTGGTCGCGTCTGTGAGAAAGAACAAACACTTCCGAAACACCCTCAAAGCTTCTTCCAGCTATAGACTAGAAGAGAGACGCCTGTACTTTCACGCTCATGTGGTACAGCTCTAACAACTGTTCAGATGTCAAAAAAACTACAAAGAACTAAATGCAAATCATTTTCACAGACCCAAGGCAACTGCTTGGGAAGAAGCAGCAGCACTGTTGATGCACACTAATATGTGCACCAGCCACATTGACTGGTGACCACATAGAAACACACAATTTGGAAACCTCACACCTACACATACAAATGCTCTTTATCAACACATTCTTTTAGAAGAAAGGTGGATAAACAGCTCGTAACATGAACAGCATGTGATGTTACTCATCTAGAAACTTCCTCGCTAGATTAATGATTGAAACACACAAATGAACTTTAATAAATGCTATTGCTCAGAGTGCAACCAGCAGTTCAGTTCAGTGGTGCACTTTTTTACTGTGTAATTGGACTTTCTTAGCAGAGAGTGATTGGCAGCTACACGGTGAATTCTGAACTAAGGAAGGCTGGGGAAAAAAAACGTCAAGAAGAGTAACTGTATGGAAATGGATTAACAGAGCTTTCAAAAAGGACGCTGTGACTGAAGCTGTACATGGCTTGAAAAAGCAACTGAACATAACTTTGCTCAGGTTACTGAAACAGCTCTGGGATTTTTCTGCAAATGCCTGACTGGTAAGATGAGAAGTGATTGAAACAGTGTAATGAGAGGGCACAAGGCAGCTGATTGGGCTTAGCCCAGCAACAGGCTTCTGTCCACAGAATTAATGCACCATCATTTATTATTTAAATGCAAATGCCAGCATGCCAGGTAGCACCTCGGTGAGCTGTGCTCTTTCTTCAGAAATTCACAAAAATATCTGTGCAGGTGGGCTGGGTGTGAACGATAGAATTAAGGACATTTAATTTCTTTGGATTTTTTTTTTTTTTTGCTTAAATTCCTTGTTCTTAAAATATGTGTGAGGTCCAGCAAATGCTCAGTGTAAGACTTTGAGACATTTTCAATAGTTTCCCCCCAGTCTGGTTTATCCACTGTGCAATAAGGGGTGCTTCAACCCTAGCAGGGAGACAAATAAGGTCTGCTTGCACCTGCAACTTTGGATTAAGTTCCTATGTATTTCATGAAAATATCTGTGAGTCTTCTACCATTGGATTAGGCTGCAGCTGGCAATAAGTTACTAAGGACAGAGTCAAACTCACTCCTTAGGAAAGCAGAGTAAAAATCAGCAACAGGAAAATGGTTTTTAGTGAAGTAAGAACTATTTAAGAAAACACAACACTAATAATGGTAAAGCTGAAAGATCTATGATAAGGTCTAATTATTTTTATTTAATTGCCAGATCTATTTTCTACTGAACTTCTACGTGACAGGACATGGGTCACTTTTCTTCATTTTTCCCTCCATTTTTAAAATACCATTCATGTTTCTGTACTTTATGAAGGTTAGTTCATCAATACGTTTAAATATCTTCAATACATTCTGAAGGTTATGTAATTGGCATTTAGTAATTTGGTACATTTAATTAGTCAGAATGAAGAAATCCATTTGGGGTTATTGAATACTGAGATAGTCAACTCTACATCCAAAAATATCAGTCAATAAATTCTCAACAACATATATACCTAAAAAATTTATTGCTATATATCCCTCCCAGGCACATAATATTGCCATTTTCAGAGACAAAATCCACCTGACCCACTACAGCTCTCCTCATGAAGGAAATTCTCATGTTTCAGAACGTTCAGTTTATGTATCTAACTAAGAATTTTGAAAGTTAAAGGATATACATCTTAATGAGTCACTTAGTGGCTTTTGGCAATACCCTGTTTCATTAATTCTGTTGAATATTTCATAAGTATGAACTGTAAGAGCTTAATGTAAGATAACAATTAAGTTTCAAATGTTTAACACTAAAATATATATTAAACGAGAAACACCTTTCTTTACTAGATGTCAGAGCTGTTGGATTTATACAAGTTACCATATTTTTTCTGCTTTATTCAAAGTGAAAATAGTGAGAAAAATTATGCTCTGTTGGATGGCAGCAGAATCATTCAGATCTATATTATCACTATCAGATAAACCAGGACTGTTATTATGAGTAAGGATTGTAATTTGGGATGCATTTGTACACCATGACGTGGAAATGGGAAAACAAAGTGCAGAAAAATGCAGAACGTTCCTCGGGGTGACACAAACAGCACTGACAGAGATGAACTCCAAGATTTTCAGGTTGATAACTGGATTATATATTTAGCTTCTAAATTGAAATGTAACTCAGCTTGCCATCTAAAGCCAGCTGTCACAGAATGATTTTATCACAGTGAGATGGGAATGAAACTCCCAACTCCAAGTGATTATTATATTTTTATAGGGAAGTGTGAAAGAGATATATGATCACAGTGATTAAAAAAGACCTTTTCTATTCCAGTAAGAAGTCTTCCGTTAAGTACAAGCATATAGGAATTCCTAATAGTGGTATGTCACCTTTAATTGGGCTTGGAAGAGAGGTGATGTCACACCACTCAAAATAGGGAAGCATATAAAAAATAAATTCCTGCTTATTCAATCTTCTAATACTAGAACAAGTGGAAATGACAATAACTATTGACAGCAGTCAACTTAAAATTGCCACAACATACTACTATATTTCCTAATGAACACGCCAAATTCACTAACATTCAAAATACTATCTCTAGTGAATCTTAGGAACAAATATGCATATAATAAATGCACACATCATTATTAGATACAGAATGATATATTATTTTTAAATTTTAAATTTCACATCCTGGAGACTTAGCAAGTATTTTATGTTCCTGATGTCAAGTGAACATGGGAGAGTTTCAGATTAATTTCACCATTTTTAAAGGGACTGCAAAACTCATGTAGCTACAGAGAAAGGGTTTGAAGTATGTGATCCATATGTAAACCAAAAGTCCATGAAACTGACAGAAAACCCCAACCTTTTTAAATTTATCAATGATTTACAGCAGTCTCTTGATTCTTTGGGGTCTAATTTACAATTATTTAACTGTAGGATTTAGCAAGAGACTTCTGCTAAAGCATGCAATGGGTGAATGCTACTTTTACTTTGAAACATGGTGTTGATTATTGTCTTCCCCTTAAAACTCGGTTGAGTGCAAGCTACAGGCAAGCTACAGCCCAGCAAACCGGTGCCATTTTAAACAATGCACATCTAAAGAAACTAATGAATGAGATGACTTCATTCTTTCAGTTCCATTCAGCTCAGACAGAATTACAGCCAGCCTGGAGAAACCGCGCTAATGAAACTTACTGAATTTCTAAAAATAGAAATCCCAGCTTGAAATCTAATGCCTGTGCCTCTGTGGAGCCTAAAGAGAATGGAAATGTGGCTACAAGTAATTTTTGGAAAGACGTGACTGCATTACAATGTTTGCTGGTATTCAATAAGCCTATATTAGCCCTTTTGAAGGACTGTCTATACTGCTCTATGATAAGGAGCTTTGTTGAAAAAAGAGAAAGGAAGTTACATCCCTGTGTCCTGTTACCATTGTGGCACTTGCATGTGTTGGATTTAACACAAGAAACTGCAAAGGGAACAAAGTGCTACACTAGGCTCCGAAAACATTACTCTTTTTTTAACTTATTCCATACAATTCATTTTGTGGGAAGTTTCATTTCACCTGGAAAAGGAAATCCTGCACGAGAAGAATTTTTTTGGAATGATAATAATCTTAAACGATTAATTTTTGCTTCAGGCTCATCTAATGAATCATTCCAACCTCTTAGATCTCAGTCAGGACCTTATGCAGTGCTATGGGTTCTGCACATGTTCATCTCCTCTGCCAGCCTCATGCAGCTTAGATGAATGTGCACTACAGGTGTGTGGAAATCAATCTGAGTCCTTCTGAGGACAAGGATTTGTAAAAGCAGGCACGATCATAATTTCAAGAAGTATGTATCTGGCAAGTAAAGAGCACTAGTTAAGAGGTGGAAGAATCTAAGACATACTGATTTACTAAGCCTAGCAAAGTCAAAATAGGAATCATAGAATCATAGAATGGTTTGGGTTGGAAGGGACCCCTAGAGGTCACCTAGCCCAACCCCCCTGCAGTGAGCAGGGACACCGCTAACTAGACCAGGTTGCTCAGAGCCCCGTCCAACCTGGCCTTGAATGTTCCCAGGGATGGGGCCTCCACTACCTCTCTGGGCAACCCGTTCCAGTGTTTTACCACCCTCATTGAAAAGAATTTCTTCCTTATGTCTAGTCTAAACCTACCCTGGTTTAGTTTAAAACCATCACCCCTTGTCCTGACACAGCTGGCCCTACTAAAAAGATTTTCCCCGTCTTTCCTATAGGCTCCCTTTAGGTACTGAAAGGCCGTAATCAGGTCTCCCCGCAGCCTTCTCTTCTCCAGGCTGAACACCCCCAACGCTCCCAGCCTGTCCTCATAGGAGAGGTGCTCCAGCCCTCGGATCATTTTTGTGGCCCTCCTCTGGACCCGCTCCAACACTTCCATGTCATTCTTGTGCTGAGGGCTCCAGAGCTGGACGAAGTACTCCAGGTGCGGCCTCACCAGAGCAGAGTAGAGGGGCAGAATCACCTCCCTCGACCTGCTGGCCACGCTTCTCTTGATGCAGCCCAGGGCACGGTTGGCCTTCTGGGCTGCCAGCGCACATTGCCGGCTCATGTCCAGCTTTTCATCCACCAATAAATAAATAAATAAAGAGAGAGTGTGTGCTCTGTGTGCAGCTGCTGAACAGGGAGGATACGTAATCCACAAGGGGTTCTATAAATGCCTCTAATGTATTTCAGTGCACAATACTGTTCAAAGCATCGGTCACATTTCCTTTATTAACCTTCATTCTAACCAGTCCTACATACAGCTCCACATGTGAATACAAAAAACATGGTTACCTGCCATCTTCTGCAGAAGAACACCTTTGTTCTGGTGGATCACAGGAGATCTGAGGGGTGAACTTCCTAGCTGCCCTTGGAGCAACACTATGTAAGTATGTATGTAAATTCATACACAAAATTGTGTAGCTCTAAGTTTAAATCAGGTGCTTAATTATGAGCTGGAAGAAAACAGAATGTAAAGTGCAAAGTATAGAAAATTAGTGGTATCACCTGGTAATTCTAGTGGATGAAGGATTGCGTGACCTTATCAGGCAGAATCTCTTACTTTTTTATTCTAGGCACTATTTTTTGTGCCTTTTAGAAAGCAAAGGCTCTCCTTAAGAGGAACGAAATATTGATTTTAGGTTCTAGCTAGACTCCATTTAGATGCTTTTTTAAGTCACATTGTGTCTACAAAGAGTGGAGTTTTATAAACATAAATCAATTTTCTAATACTCATAAGTGGGCTTTTCATAAGCAGACAGAAATAATTCACCTCCCTGTCCATCAGTAGAACTTGACTTGCAGCTTTCTTAAGCACAAAAAACCTTACCTGCGTGTCTGTATTGAATGCATCAGTGATGACTAAGTTAGGCTACAGACAGCCCGTTTGTTTCTGAATACAGCAGCAATAGAAACAACATTGTGAAGAAAAGACCATCAATAACCCACCGAGCATTTATCTGTGTGTTGAAAGCAGGTGGTTTGAAAATATATTTGAATAAAGAAAGAACTTCTGACCAATGCAGTACCTGGTTTGGGATGCCTCTGGGTCTGTTAGCTCTCTCTACACTGCCAGATGCACCACCCTCAAACTCCAAAAGGTTCTTTAACACAATGGACCTGGGGCCTCGATCGCTGCAAAACACCTGAAAAGGAGGGGCAGCCCTTACACCTTAGAGGGGCACTGCAGCCAGGGCCGGGTCATCCTGGCTTGGGCCCTGAGCAAAGGCACTGCTTCGTCCTACTCTGGGTGAATGTTGGCCCTGGAAATCAAATTAACAGAAAGAAACTGCTGATTCCTTGCTTGCCTCACTCTTTGAATGGTCCAAAGTTTTGCTGCATCTCTGGCAATTCTGTCCAGTTACCTAATCCTGGGAGAGGGGAGTGGATTACATGCAGGCAGGTCACCTCGAGGGAGGCAGACCCATACCCAGGGAAGCCTACTTCACTTAAAGAAGGGGGAAAACCTACACAGACTGCAGTGGGACAGAATTTATTTGGGAAGGGAGGATTTCTTTAAAAGTCATTTAAAGAGACAATATATCCAGGTCTTCAGGCTTTTTCCATGGGCAATATTAGTACTCTTTACAATTTTTTTTACCTGTTACCAGTAAGAAAAATGTTTGATGATCTTGTGCAAAGATTATAGATTTCTTTCATACAAATAACCACTGATCACCAAAACTGAAAGGCACTAAAGGACATTTGCTCAGGAAGAGACAGGAACAGTTTTATTTTTCAGCAATTACAATTTGATATTACTTTCCCATACTGTTACAGTGGTACTGTGTTTTCTTAGGAGTCGCATCATAACCATAATCAATTGTATGAGGAATAGTGTGGCCAGCAGGAGTAGGGAATTGATCGTGCCCCTGTACTCTGCACTGGTGAGGCCGCACCTTGAATACTGCGTACAGTTTTAGGCCCCTCACTGCAGGAAAGACGTTGTGTTGCTGGAACACGTCCAGAGGAGAGCAGCGAAGCTGGTGAGGGGTCTGGAGCACAAGTCTTATGAGGAGCAGCTGAGGGAACTGGGGTTGTTTAGTCTGGAGAAGAGGAGGCTGAGGGGACACCTTATTGCCCTCTACAAACACCTGAAAGGAGGGTGTAGGGGAGGTGTGTGTCGGCCTCTTCTCTCTGGTAATGGGTGATAGGATGAAAGGAAATGGCTTCAAGTTGCACCAGGGCAGGTTTAGATTGGATATTAGGAAAAATTTCTTCCCCAAAAGGGTTGTCGAGCATTGGAACGGACTGCCCAGGGAAGTGGTCAAGTCCCCATCCCTGGAGGTATTTAAAAGATGGGTAGATGTGGTGCTTAGGGCCATGGTTTAGTGGTGGGATGGCAGTGTTAGGTTAATGGTTGAACTTCATGATCTTAAAGGTCTTTTCCAACCTAAATGATTCTATGTTTCTATGATTCTATAACTGAAAAATACTACATACATACAGAAATTTGCTATATTCTGCTCTACTGGAAATTAAATATAAAGGTGAAGAACTTTTTTATTTTCCAAAGAAGTCATAAACAAAGATATTAATTTCCCTGATCATATAAACACACACATCTTTAAAGCATTCCCTTGGAGATAGCTTTCACGTGTGTACACAGGCCTATGGAGATTGTTACACCTTGTTCTGACAGAGAGTTTGACCCCTCTGAATAAAGACAACTGCTACTGCCCAGACTGGCACTGCTCTAAGGCCGTATCTTGACAGCATCCTGAATGCTTCCACGGGCAATAGAACCAAATCCCTTCAGAACAACATGAGCACTGAGCAGCATGGAGCAAAAGTGTTTCAAGGGCTTGAAGAAAGAGGGAAAGTTTCAAAATAAATAAAAAGAAAAAGCAATGTTTTTTTCCCAGTTCAGTGAAGTTTGCGGTGAGGCCACTCAATGCAGTCTCATTAAAACCTAGGCAGAGAATAATCTTTGTGCACACTTAGTATGCCAGCTCTGCTCCCCTCAGTGTCTGCATGTGTTTGCAGAGGGGGAAGGAAATCAGTGAATAAAATAAACCAGTGCAAATCTCTCTCATTACGACACTGCAAGAGTTCAGATCTTTGTATTTGAGATCACACATGAACAAAGAGTATTTGCGTGATTTCTTTCCCCTTTCCCTCCTAGTCTCCTCCTGTGTGAAAGAGAGCATCACTACTGATACTGAAGGGTGTGATAGTTTTGCAGAGCTGTTCCCATGGTAGAAAAAGGTAAAGTCCTTCTTGGCCTCTGGCTACAGATTAATTCATGTATAATGAGTCTTTTTTAAAAAAAAAAAAAAAAAGATATTACAGGAAGAAGTGATTATACAGTCCTATCTTGTCTAGTCAGCGCTCTCACCAAAGCAAATTCACCTATTCTCTACAGATACCTTCATCTTTAGACTAACTGAGCAACCTGCCTTTAGAATGAAAATTTTAATCTCTTCCCTGAGGTTTGTCCTGTTCTGAACACCCTGACTACCTGAATTATCTGTCATTGGGATTTAGCTCTCCTTCAGAACAGCTCTAGTCCCAAGACAGTGCTATGGAGAAAAAATTCTGTATTTATTGAGACACAGGGATCCAGGCGTCCACAGACGCACACATGTACTGTAGCTCTTGCCATGCCGATCAGAGTGATCCCTGTTTGTTCTCTGCAGCACACACATCCCCAACAGCCTTCAGCTCTCCCTGGACCTGCGCTTATGCATGTGAAAACTCAGGGTATCTCACGTGGAGGAAACTGTAAGTAGCCTTAAAAGCCACACATGCACGATACTGTCCTGGGGCATCAGTCTGAACTATTCAAGTATCTTGCTTTCCCAACATCAGCACAGACTTTTGGGCTTAAACTGAGGGCTTTTCTTAACATCTTTACCTAAGCGTGCCCAGTTTCTCAAGATTTTATCTTCCAATGACTAATGGTTTGCCTCTTTTTTAGGGTGAGTCCTTGATGGAAAAAATCCTCTGCTGTTGGAGCTGTATATTGAGTAAGCAGGGTACCCCAGTGAGGACTGAGCATGCATGGCCATGCACAGAAAGGAAGCTGGCAGAGACTCAGGCTGAAAGAAGGGTGGAACAGAATCAGGCCAATAGGTGATATCAAAACTGTGGTTATGCCCATTTATATTCTTTTTCTCTCTGCTATTACTACTTGGGTGGTCTGTCTGCTGAGAAAATTCAGTACTCAGGAATAATATTAAATTTCTTGTTGTTCTGCTCTTCTGGAGTGAATTCCAGCAGCCTTTCTGAAACACCGCGGAAACTTACGGGAGCACAATATTTCAAGCGTACACAGATGGCTTGCCTGCAACCTTATTTAAATATCAACCTCACTGGCCCAAATATGAGCACGACAGTAATGACAACGGTAATACAGAAATGCGAACACATTAAGAGGCAACACACCATGAGGAGGCAGAGAAACATCAGAACAGTGAATGAAAATCCGCACTAAAACTAGCCAATTAGTGAAATGCCATCTGTTCATCCAAACTTCACTCAAAAGCAGGAAGTTTTTGTGTTTAGTGGAATAACTAATTCTTCAGGGTTTGGAAAAATGAGTGATTAGTTGTAATTTCTTCCCCTCTCTCTGGTCTTTTTTATTGGATGAATCATTATGCGATTATTTACCTTGAAAATGCCACTGGGGCAGCCTCCCCCATGGTGCTCCAGTACTTTTGTCTCTGGCAGTGTTGTATGAAAGTTGGCAGGATCTAATCACTGGACATCAAAGGCACTTTTTTTTTAAAAAAAAAATCCTTTTGCCTTCCTTCAGTGCAGCTGTGCTAATCTCCTGTCACAGTTCATTTTGGTTTTGGACAGTTTTCCGACAAGGAAATCAGAGTTCCAAACCAGGCTGGGTGGAGTAGAACCATTACATGAGGATGTGTAACACAGCTTCCAGTAGAAACATACTCTTGCTTTGCGCTTTCTCAAAGCTTGGCCCAGAATTGCTGAAAAATCTGTAAGTATGGCCTTAATTTTTGTTTTAGTGTGGGCTGAAACCCAGCAAAACTTGCTGAGTTTTGTTTCCAAGACAAAAGTACAATTAGTTTTTGCTTCCAGACCTGGTGGAAAACAGAAAGAATTATTAAACCACTTCTCCCCTTCGCTCTCCTTCTACCCCTTTTGCCTTTCTCCTAGTGTCATGACTTTCACAAACTTCAGGAACTTGGCTTCTACTGATGTTGCACAGTTTTAATACAGTTTTCCACAGGCTGTGGATCATTCCAGCTAGGAGTACAGAATACTTTTAAAAAACTGCTTTGTAGAGTAAAAAAGAAGACATATGCAGGTTCTAAAACCTTGACTGTCCAATTTCCCTGCTTGCAAGTTTCTTGATGAACAGAAGCCCTGTTGGCTAATTTATGCCATCTCAATGAGAACAGCATTACCATTACATGCGATAGCAATATTGCCAATGAATTTGGACCATCAGTTGAGTCCTTCACACTATGACAGTATAGCACACTAGGGCTAAATATTTGTCTTTTACACATACGCCTTCTAGAATTTTTTCTTTGATAAAACATGAAACTGTGTATCATGATTTGATAGATGCAATGCACTAAATCAGTGCTTTTATGCTGGTTTCACTGCAGAGAAAAAGAAAAGAGGACAGTCTTCAGAGTTTTGCAATGGAAATGCAGTTATGCTTAGATTAAGGCAGTAGTTTAAATTCATGAGTTCCTATCTACGTGTTTATGTGGCTGTCACTGTTGGCATAGCTGAGTGAAACCTCCAGATAACCCTAAATTGTTTCATACACAGCCTGACACAGCCCATGGTTTCAAGTGCCCCCAAAAACTTTAAAGCGCTGAGGATTTTGGTGGTGAGCAGTGTCTGACCTCCTGCCTCAGGCTTCTCCCTCAGCTGCCTTCTCCAGAAACAGCTTTGCCTGGTGCTGCTCCATGATCAAGGTTTCCAGACACAGTGATAAAATGTTATAGATGAAGTAATAACATTCACTGATGTAAGTAATATGGCATGTGCATTTGATAGCTACACTGTTACAAAGAAAAACAAAAAAAAAATTTAGTCCTTTCATTGCATTTATTCTGCCTTTAATATGTCCTCACAGCAAGCTACTGCTATAAGAATCAGAGGTTCCCTCTATACAGCCCTCACTCTCTGATCTCTGCCAACCTCCTTGGCTCTGAGTAGTCACTCAACAACACATGGGACCAGGAGTTAAAGACACAGAAAACTTCAGCAGATAGGAGTCCCCACACTGAATTTATCTGGAAGTAAACATGGCAACTGGATATGTGTATATCTTGGCTTCAGAATAAAGCCATGGTTCTCACGATTTGCTGTTAACTCGGGCAAAGCTAGAGTCTCCATCCTGCCGAAGTCTTAATCCTTGCAGCGAGGAACGGGTGCAAAGCTGTGAGCCAGTTGTCCATGTAGGAAACAGCTACCAGATGGTAGGTGCAGCATTAAGTGCCCGGGTGCAAGCTCCTGTCATGTCTCTAGTAAAGCATTAAGCTGAAAAGATTTACAAACAAACCTTCCTCTATCTCTGGTTCCTAGAAGTGTAGCTCCTTTGCTTCAGGCTTGCTCTCAGTCTAGCAGCTTTCCTTGATCCCCGGAACTACAGAATAGTCCCCTGTCATCCCTCTCAGGGCTTGTCTAATCCCTGCTCCAGATGCAAATTCCTTATGTCCCTTGGATTTCCCTTTCTGCTTGCTTTATGTTGTATTCCCTCAAAACACATCATTTGTTGTACTAAGCTACACATAAAGCGGTGCAGCTTTGAGTCCCGGTGCTGGCTGCCAACTTGAAGCCCAGAAGCCTCCCTAAGCGCAGCTTGCCCATGGGAAGCTGTCCTAGAGGAACCTCACTCTGAGCAGTCAGGGCAAAGTAACCACTAAACCCCCCTTCTTTTTTGCCTAACCACAGCCTCCTAAGGGAAGGGTACAGGCAGTAAACAGCAGACAGGCAAAATCCAAACCACGTATTACAACCCCCAGCTAAAGACAGGGTAGCAACAATACAGTGCTAGTACAAGGGCTTCTCAGTTCTCCGAAGACGGCATGCAGGAGGCTGTCCATATGCCCTACTTCTCCCATAATTTGCAGTGTTTAAATACCACACTGGCAAAACCTTTCCCTCTGCTCCAACCTCATTTTGCAGCCTGGCTGCCTTCAACTTTTTGTTCTCAAGCGATTGTGCTCATTACGTGAGATGTTCAAATGCTCCTGTTTTCTCAATTAATTTTAGCAGGAGTATGCACATACTGTGCTTTAATGCCATTGTGTGGCTGTGTAATAGCATCTTCATCATGCATGATTCTGAAACAGTAACATGAAATGAAAATCCCTGTTATGGTAAGGGTCATAAATTTTTCAGACTTCCTGGTGATGATGAGCAAACTTCAGAGCTGGGGAAACCTGGCCTTGCCAAGTTGTGTGCAGTGATTGCTAGTGAGGTAGGAAAGGAGCTTTCTGTGCCCCTCAGCCTTACCAAAATCTCTGACTGGAGCCGGATGTAGAGGCAGCTCCCTGTGACTCACGTGTCTGCGCATGATTTGGACTCCTCAACAGAGCAATTGCCTTCAGGAATTCAATGCTTGGTAGGCATCCCTATGCAAACAAAATGATTCACTCATAAAATATTACCAAGCTTGATAATGTTTTCCATGGAATAGGAAGAAAACCTTCAGGGTGTGATTTGCTATCATTTAGCAGATGGGTGATATTTTCCTATTTAGCAATAGGATGGAAAAATGGGTAACAATGGTGTGAAAATAGCTGGGTTCCTTTATTGGCTTGTTAGATATTTTAATTTTAAAATGAATTTCCACTTAAAGCCATCTGAAAGGGCATTAACAGTGTTCATCTATTAGATACCGTCAGTAACATTGTGGGAAAGCCCTGAAGGACGATCAATACAAATTGCAAAAGGAGTCTGCTCTGCTCACTTAATATTGGGAAGATTCAAACTCTCCCAAAGTTCATAGGTATTTCTGTTCAGCGTTCTATCTGAAACTATTTCTAAATATATAAGAATTTAGACAGGGAGTTTTCCAGGTCAGGTAGCAGGTCCCACAGCATATATATTCTTTGAGCTATTTCTATACCCAGCTTTCCAGTTTCACAGTTAGACTGATAACTAATCAAAACTTCATATAGCATGTTGCTAACAAGAAACATTGTAATGTGTAATCTGAGTGGGGATTTATTTTTTTTGCTTGCCACAAAATGTTACCTTCCTGGTTTTATGGAAAATGAAACATACACCATGTCACAAACACAAAAGTTATTCCTGCATTGCCTTCCCTTCCTGGCACCACCTCCTTCTGCAGTTCCCAAAGACCATTAGTAACAGTAGTAATTTAAAGCTGATGAGCTCTCTGTTGAATTAACCTGCACCACATATTGTTCTTTTCTATTCATACAGGAAAAAGCTCCAGGCTTAGATGACACTTTTAGTCCAAACTAACAGGCATGGCTGAGCATTAGTGACAGAGAGGCCAAGAACAAAGGAGAGAAATGAGAGAGGTGGCATATAAATGAAGAGAAAGTTTCCTCATACTCCCACCAGATAGTGGACTAGAAGAACTCAAAGCCCTTCTGACATTTAAAATTTGTCTCCAGGTAACCTGCATGAGGCAGAGCCACTGGTGGCTCCCAGGCCCCACAATCTTGATCACTGTGAGTGAGAAGACCACCTGCACTGGCAGGAGACCTTTTTACTTGTGTTCTGAATAGCAGCGGAATAGCTGCCTCAGCATCAAGGTTGTTTTCAAAGAGCAAATTGGCTTCCAGGTACAGATACATTTATCTGCCTTTTAAATTCTGAGTACTGTGGCATTTCCCCAGACAGCAGCTTTATGATACTGAGGGAGTATGGAGAGGGTGCTGAGCACATCCATTGCTCAGAGAACCAAAGGTTAACCCCAGAAGGTGGGTAGAGCAGGATCACTTCGCAAACAATTAAATTGCTTTGACATTGTTGGATTTGTTTCATTTGCGTATGGTGTTTCATTCAAGTCAGGATCACCATTTGAGCAGGTAAAGATCTGGGAGAGTAGTTCTGAGCTTTCTCATCACTGAAGAAACGTAACATGACAGCCCAGATCCTGGAAAGATCTCGCAAGCAAATCAGGAGTAGCAACAGCCGCTGACAAAAGTAAGAGCTACAGCAGTGCAAACCAGCTTGAGGTTGAATGAAACAAAAAACCCCCAGAGTTGACTGGATATTTTTTTACAGTATCATTCACTTCAGAGCTAAATTCTACTCTTTTGAAATCTTGAGGTTTATGGAATCAATATCAGTACATTTTCCTCTCAAGTACTGGTTTAGCTCACTAAGCCCAGAAAAGTTCCTTCTTCTCTCAAAGCACTTAGCTCTTCTAAAATTGCTTGTGTAACAATTCGCTATAAATTTGAAGTGATAAAGGGTTTTGTGTCTAAATTCAGTTTATTTTATGACACTAGAGGCTACAGAACAACTTGTTGTGCAGCAGTATGATACTAACATTCTAATAATAGCTCTTTCAGTAGTGACGCAACATAAATTGTGACCCAAGTTTATTTTAAGAGACATTATTTCAGCGGTAAGGTCATCTGTTGCTTACCACTGCCATGAAAAGTTCTTGAAGGAAAAGTTATTACTCCTTTGCTGATGACATTAGAAGTCAGCTTCTTAATTTTCTAGAAAGAATGAAGCATAATCTATTAAAGACACTGAAGGTGTCACTGGAAACTCTTTGTTCATTGGATTTCCATGGCAGTTTTTTTCCCCCACTTATTTAACATGCCAGGGTTGTTTCTTTCATAGACAATTTTAGGATTGATGATTCCTGTTGGCATCTGGCCTTTGGATTCATAGAAACTAAAAGGGGTAGAAAGTAGTTAATAAGGGGTAGAAAGTAGTTAATCTCTTCTTATATTTATAGTTGCAATTAACTGTACTTTAATTAACACATAAGCAAAACAGTCCTCAATCCTGTCAAGATTTGTAGCAATGCTGACAGGAGGGGACGCATGCCGGTAGCTTTTTTCTTCCGACAGAAGCAGCTATGGGAGCATTAGGAGTGAAATGGGGCTCTGGGTGTCTCGCCTGCGCTAAAGACTGGCCACACTAAATTGCTGGCCAACACCAGGAACCGTGCCTGGACTACAGATATGTCAGTGGAAACAAACAACAGAATGTCTTTTCCATCTTTATCCACTGGAAACAGGCTTTTGGGAACAGTGGCACGTGCCTGTTCCCAGGTTAAGCAATGAGTAGGATGGCAAACAGTTCAGGAATTAGTCTAGTCCAGACTTAATTGAGGAGAAATTACATTTTCTTCTTTATTTTCCTTTAATCTAATTGAACAAATTATTAAAATTGTACATTTTAAATTGTGGTTGTGGGAATAGGAATATGCTGTTTCTCTGCAAGTAATGTTTGTACTACTTTAAATGCATAGACTTTGTGGGATCTACTAGTAAAAAATTAATTTCCTGGAAGAGATAATGATACATAGATACAACTTATCAAAGCTGGGGTAGGAAATAATTATTCTGTAACAGGATCAGAACTCCACTTACATTTCTCTGGAATTTTTTATCCAGTATGACCATGATCTGTCTGAGCCAATTCTGTGTGGAAGAGCACATGATATTTCTCAAGTGATTTGTGACCAGAGTATGTATTGTAAAGAGATTAACACTAACACTGTAATCCATTTATTTCAGGCACAGTCGAATCAACCATTAGTAATGCAACAAAACAGTGGTGAGATGTAAATAACAGAGGAGGGAACTTCCTGCTCTGTGAGACACCAGGTTTTTCAGTAGTCCTGGGTACAACTTGCTATTAGTAGAAAGGAGTGGTTGTACCAGGCGAGATCTCAGAGTGTTGTGATGGCTGTGGTGTGCTCAAGTCAGGAAGCCCTAATGAGCCATAATAGAAAGAAAGGTAATTTACAGAGAAGACATTTTTATTTCTCAAGAAAGTCTCAATATGTAACAGTGAAAAGGAGAGATGCATAAAGCAGAGCACGATACAGTACAATTAGAGTAGAAGACTATGGCTCTCCCAAAGTAGCTAAAATCAGCTTCTCAATATCACACTCATTTTGTCCACGTAGAATCCTAAAATAACCATTTTCTCCCCAAGATTTTCCCCAGGAATTTGCAGCAATCTAAAGAAAAACAAAGAGGAAAAAAATAAATTTTAATTTTAAAATATTATTTAAATATGCAAGGTGTAAAATGCACAATGAATCTTGTTAGTTTCCTTTTTAAGAAACTGAGTTTCTCAGTTTTGGTGCACTGGGAATCAGAATGCACCTTCTTCTGATTTCTAATCCTTTGTTCCTTTTTGTTTTGATCAAAAGTTCTGTTCCAAAACCAGGGTTAATAAAAACGGAATGTTATTTCTACAAGGCTGTTTGATAAATTGAAGCAGAAATCATTAGATAATTCAATTACTGTCTGGAGAAAGTGGTCATTGAAACAACAATGGTCAAAATTCCAATTACAACTAATCTGTTAAAGAGAGACCCAAGATATGAAAAAGCTGACTTCTAATAAATAAGGTTTTATTCAGGTGCCTATTGACATATTGAGCAATTTAGTTTCTAATGAAGTCAGTAGAAGTTTTGCCCTGGGTGTCAGTGAAACTACCTACCATAAGCCCTGCCACCAGCTATATGTAAACTCCAAATTACCTTCTGCTGAACACAGGGTTAATGAGGTGAGCTGTTAATCATCAAAGTGATAAAACCTGACTTACTCTAAATGGCTGAAAGACAATGTTTAATTATTTTTTCTGATAGCTGGATAGCATTTGCCAATGATGTTTAAATAGATAGATTGTCTTTTCCAAATGTTTTAACAAATAATATTGGTTACTTTTCTTGAGTATCATTCACAGGCATCAAAAAGAACTGAGTTCTGATGGGAAATCTGAATAACATTTGAGAATTTGAATAAGATTTTAAACACAAAAGGCAGTGTAGGAAAAAACACAGATATAGGTGGGAGATCGGATGAAACAGGCTTTGAAATTGAGGTAGATGATGCTATAGTTCAAGAGTCAGTATGATAAATGTTGTCAGAAAGGGAATAGAAATATGCAGGAGACTTTAAGGTGAAAGAAAAAAAATAGCTGCAGAGAGAGTGAATCAAAGGCAAGAAGTAGTTTTTAGATAATCTGTGTTGTAGAGATTTTTTTCTTCTGCCTCAAAACACAGTGCTAAAGATTCACTTACCCAGAACTTTTGTTTCTGTCCATTTTTGTCAGCTAATGCTCCCCACCTGTTACAAGAGATGGTACTAGTGAGACCTCTGATGCATATATTCACATTTTGTTGCTTTAAACAAGCAACCAGAAAATCTTGCCTTAGTTATCCTAATACCAGTATCAGAACAAAGCATGACTGATAGACATCTCTGTGTTTAAATAACAAACTCTAATGATGATGAAAATGAAGATAAGCACTCTGCTAGCCACAAGCCAAATTGCCATTAGGGACTAAAAAAACTTAATGCAAGTGTAGTTTTAGTTTGTCATTGCAAAAAAACTTATTTTCATTGACAGAATTGCTCCTCCAGTCAGCTTGCCAGCTGAACTGAACTGAACTGAACTGTGTAGGAGTATTGAAATTAATGTGAACATATTTCTTCAGTTCAGCTGAAGATCCCTAGGAATATTTTTGTTAAAGGTCTCATCCAAAACCTTTACAAAAATAGCTGGTGAGTTAGAACTGAAAATGTACCCAGCTTGTCTCAGACCAAATTAAATTGCTCATGACCTAATCTGTTTTATTGCACAGTGTGGGGGATGACCTGTAAACTTACTTAATGTTTCTTTGACATCTTTGAGGACATGCTAAATGCTGTGGTAATATCCACGAAACCACACAAGAGATTGTCCCCACCTGCCAGGTGATAGGACTTTCATAATTGTGTAGTTGTAGCTGAACCACACAGTGCTTTGAGTTGTTAAACCTCATTTTGTGTATGTACAGGGCAGAAGAAGTTCCAAGGCCATCGTCTGGTTGTAGTTCAATGAGCAAAAGCTGCACTGCACACCTTAGGTAGCTAGGTAGATATGGTATGTCTACTGATTGCTTGAAGAGCTCTGTCTTGTTCTGCATTTATACAATGAATGCTTGTTTAGTTACTATTCACAGGTCATAGAATCATAGAATCATCGAAATATAGAATCATAGAATCATAGATTGTAAAATAGTTTGGATTGGAAAGGATCTTTAAAGGTCATCTAGTCCACTTGCCCTACAATGAGCGGGGGTATCTTCAACTACATCAGGTTGCTCAGAGCCCCATCCAACCTGACCTTGAATGTTTCCAGGGATGGGGCATCTACCACCTCTCCGAGCAACATCTTCCAGAGTTTCACCACCCTCGCTGTAAAAAATTTCTTACATGAAAAAATTCCTTTCATGATGCTTGGGTGCCTATAAAAGGGCACAAATAAACAGAAAACCAAAGATATGAACTTTTACAGGTTTTTCTATGGTATAAAGTTAATCCTGGAATATACAGAATGCGATTGACAGGGTGTTTTGGTGTATAACTCACCAGCGCCATGCATTTGAGTTGTATTTGCAGTGCTCCATTCACTTTGAAAAGCAAGCAGGAAAAATATGATGAGAAATCCCACACTGTGAATGGGGAAATTAGGATATTTTTGTCATCATTGTGAAAAAATTTGAACAGCCACAGTGGCATCTGCTCTCCATGTTTAACAGTGAACCCTAATGTGTGTGGAATACCTGCACTTCCAGCCAAAGGAAAAAAAAAAGCAAGACAAATTGGTGACTAGCAGAGAGGTGAAGTCTGGATTACAGTTGCCAACACAAATTACAGCTACTGCTTATTAAATGCAAGGAATCATAAAGACAATGTTGGTTGTAATGACCATTGAATGTAGATGTCTTTAAAAAGGCCTCATGATTCTTTTTCTTTGAATTACCATGTGAAAGTTCAGGTTTAATAATCTTTGCCATTTTTTGCCAAATATATTTCAGATACAGTCTGTCATGATCATAAATTTAAAAAAGGATATAATAGGCTATCTGATTTCATATCAGATTCAGATTTACTTCTTTCCTTGTGACAATTTTACTAATAAAAAAATTACACCAGCTGCAGTGTGAAAGTCCAATATTTACATCAGTCTTAAAGACAAAAGAAAATTGCCTTGAATTTATATTCATGTATTCCTGCATTCAGTATTACACATTATCTCTCTCATGTGTTTGAGCAGGATGATGACCAGCTCCTGTAGACTCACATTTCTGTGATTAAATATTTTTCTAACATTTGTTATTTTCTTAAAAAAAAGTTAATCTCTAGTTTCATACACCGATAGGAATGTCTTGATTCTCAGAAATGTTTCTAAATGGAAGAAAATTTAGAAACCACAATGGAAAAAGATCCTTTTTTATCCTTGACTATAACATATCCATGAATTTAATTTCCAAGGTTTTGTTCCATCATAGTCAGATACAGAGGTACTTGACATATGCATTTTATCTTGCAGTTTAGAAAGAAGAGCTGCTTACTCAGTAATCCATGTCCATGGGCATTCATCCAAATACTCTATATTAAAATACATTAAAATAAAGTATACATGAGTGCAGCCAGAGGCTCAAGAAAAGTGACTAATCCCCTTTATTCAAGACCTGCCATTCTGCATCCGGAGCACTGTGCCCAGTTTTGGGCTTCCCCATACAGGAAAGACATGAACAGGCTGGAACAAGACCAGCAGGAGTCCACTGAGATGTTTGGGATCTGGGGCACATGATGTACAAGGGGACACTGAGGGAGATGGCTTTGTTCAGCCCTCAGGAGGGGTGGTTCAGGGGAGATCTATTTGTAGTCTTCTGCTTTACAAAGGGCAGGCACAGAGAAGATAGAGCAGACTCTCCTGATACATGCAATGGTCAGAAGATGACAGTCACAGTTCTAAGCAACTTGATCTAAGATGGCCCTGCCAACTCAGGGCACAAAGAGTTGGACCAAACAACTTCCACCCCCAGTTAGTCTACAGTTCTATGAATTATTAAATTTTGTATTGAACGTATAGATTTTCTGTAACAGTTAAATAACTAAGTATACTAATTGATTGTGATGGGGCAAGTGATTTTCCCAATTTTTTTTTTTAATGACTGAAGTCTAAAGATCAGATAATAAGGTTGATTTACTGTTTACTGATCAAAACCCATCTTGGGGTTAGTACCTGAGTCAGGAGCAGGACAGCCAGGAAAGGTGGAACGGAGTGTCATCTCCATAGATGCTGACCTTCACTGGCAGCAACTGTGGCATGAGGTCCTAGGCCTTTTTACCAAGCCTTTCCTAAAACTTGGCACAGTTTGTTCAGGTTTGTTCCAAAGACTGGCTTAGAGTCACCAAGTCTCATTTCTCCCAGGCTAACGCGCCTCTCTCAGTCTGAAAATGAGCTCAGCTGTGGTGGAAACAGCTGCTGTTTTGTGAACCACACTCTCTATATATTGTTCAATGATGCAGTGTTTATAGCCACATGCCAGCTTGATTTGACATCTTGCCTCTGGGAATGAATGTCAGCTCCATCAAGAGCATTTCTGGGGATTTCTTGGCTCATTCATACTAATATACCTTCTAAAGAGGAAGCAATTCTTTCAAAAACCTCCTAAGTGGAAAGTGTTTCTGCAGCAGTATCTTTAGGAAAGGAAGATGTATTTTCTAAAATAGATTTCTCAATTTTCTAAAACAGATTTCTCAGCATAAGTATTGTATTTGATCTTTGCAATTTCCCTTTTTCCCTTTTCCTGCCTCTAAAGTAATACTTCAGTAGTTTTCATGATTTCGGTCTTACTGATGGAATAAATTCATTCTGCATTGCATCCCTTAGTTGCACGTATCAAACATGCTATGACATCCAAGCACAGCTTCCACTTTAAGCTTAATTTAAGTTTAGATTCCCCAGAGAAAGCGAATCTCTAAATATCCTTTCTGTTGCTAAGCCAGGCACCTGAGGGTGAATTTTCTGAGTTATAAAGAAATACATGATATAAAAGAATAATATTAAATTCAGCTTGAATTTTAACTGCTGTTTTACTTGCTGCTCTAAGTACTACTCCTTGAAATATGAAAAAAGACTCACTGAGAGGGATTTGTTAAAATTATCAGATAATATTTAGTAATCTGAAAATAAATTCAGAAGAAATGTTAACCTTCTAAAACTCTTAAACATCCACCAGGCTCAATGGAAAGTGGATGGCATCTTATTTCAACAATTCAGAAAATAGTCTTGTTTCGATGGAGCTCACATACTGGAAGTTTTCCTTCACAGACGGGTCTCTGTACAATTATCTTCTCCTGAATCTGGGTAATCTTTGAGATTTGACTTCTTTATTTAATTCATATTTTAAAATAGATATTACTTGCAAAAGTTTATTCATTAATAAATTAAAAAGGAGCCCTCATGGAAGACACTATGGGAGTAAAAAGTAACCTGGTATATTATTGATAGCAACTGTGGTAAGTGATAGCATTCCAGGTCATTTTCCCTGGAGATCAGCAGCTCAGAGAAGGTGTCAACTGGTCCCTTAAAATCTTCAAAAGCAAAATAAAAAAGAAAAAATAATTTAGTAACTAGAAGTATATTCCTGAAGGAGCTAAATAGGCCACGGGTGTTTAAAAGTGAAACCCATACCACCCACTTCTGTTTCAGAGAAGTAAAAGATCTGTACAGGTTATTAAAGACACCAGTAGTAAAAGGATATTAGTAATCAACGCAAATTTTTGCTTTGGGTAGACTGTGGAAAAATAGAATACATAATAGTCCCTTTACACTATTGTCAAAAACATAGTTGATACAGTGTACTACTGTTTTACTGGTATCTTCTGAGATTTAAGCAGAACATTGGCATTTTTATCCTTAATGTAAATGTTAATGTCAGAACTGTGGGATTTAGTTCAAGATTAAGATATCTAAATGTATGTGTCCCACAGTAGCAGAGCATATTGGGATCCATTCACTTGCCTAAATTCAGGTGTCTAGGGCTATTTGAGATGCCTTAGGGTGTCTGAGGCATCCACAAGTTTCTGGCAGACATGACAGAGGACCTATGAAACGTCCACGTCCTTTTGGAGACACAGCCAGGTGGGAAGCTCTTTGCATTTCTGGTAGCACCAAATATTTGGGGGGGGGGACGACTGAGGGGGGACATCTAATGGATCTACAAGCAGTTGTAGCTGAGTTGCTCTGCAGGCTCCACTGACTTTGTTGTCTGGATCACCATCTCTGTGGTGAGAATTTGGATATCTAGCACATCGCATCTGTCTGAATCTCCATTTGAATCCTGACATAATTAATTGCCTACTGAAGCATGACATGAGCAAAGGGGAAGACTGGAAATTACTAGGAAACAGTGAATAAAGTGTTAGAATGGGAATCAGCAGACAATAGAATGTCAGCAGACAATCAGCTTCCAGAACTCCACAACTGTAACACATGATTTCAGAATAAGTGATGAGGAGAATTAAGACATTACAGACTGAAGGACTTGGATTCCATCCATCTTAAACCATCATAAAACCAAAGAATTTTGAGGAGAGGGTAAAATTATCATAATAAAAATGGAAATTACAGTTCTGATACATATCAGTTTTTCACAATGTAGCACAAAATCATAGATGCTATAGTTTGGTTGAAAAAAATAAAATCAGGAATGTATTGTGCTAAAAATGTTGTTAAACTAATCCAGGACACATTTTATGTTCCCTCATGGCTTGGAGCAAGAGCTGATTTAGGGACCAACAGATTGGAAAGGAAAATGATACTTCAGTTAATTTTCCCTGTAAAACAGCTGTGCCTTCGAGTCTTAATCATGGAACAGAACCCCTTTGTGCTGGGCATTGTAAGTGAAAATGATTTAGTAGAAGAGCAAATCCTGTTGCCATTATCTGCTTTCAGAAAGTAATCTTTAAAGAAAAGAAATAGGCATCTATTCACGAATCAGAGAGGTATCAATATTTTGACTGTAAGTTGAAATCAATGGGAATTAAATGATTGTCACTACTCCATAAAAAGCTATGATGCTTTCAGAGTTGTTAGCTGATATAATTTCTTCAATGCAATCAATATTGCATCTCCTCATACAGGTCTTTTTTCTTTCTCTGACAGTTCTTGTTCCTGAGAGCCTGTAGTTCATGTATCCAGTGTAGCCATTACCGATTTTTTTCTAAACTAGACCTATCCAAACTACATGTTCCTAACTAATGGCATCCCAACCTTGTTGAAGGTAATCAGAGATTTCCAGTGTCTCCAGGGAAGCCAAGGCCTTGGAAGGTAATAGATGTGATAGGGAGCAGCAAATTAGACATGGAGTCTGCTTTAGGTATGTTAACATTAGAAAGAAAACCAAAGAAGCTGGGATTAAAAATAGGCAAGATCATGCATGTTTTGAGTAAAGAATTATACAGTGTATGGCTGGAGCACTACACTAAATCTGATAAGTCACTGCTAGGAATAAAAAGAGCAACAGTATTTGTGTGACAAATTGAGAAAAGAATAAGTCAAAATATATACACGCTAACAACCTAGGTGTGTGTACGGCTCAAACGCCAAACAGAAAGAGAAAATTAAGTGTCATATATTACTCCATAGGTAGAATAGGGGGAAGAAGTCCAGGAAAGAAAACATCAAGAAAAAATATCCCAACAATGAAGTAATTTAACTCCTGGTGGAATTAGTTCCCAAGTGGAAATGACAGAGACTTAAAAGTGAGTTGACACATTCCTGGACAACATTCATTAGAGAACAATATTACATTTTCTGATAGATAACCAAAATAATCTAATAGCACTTTTTTGTCTCTTGCTTTTGTGATTATTCCAGCTTGATATTTACTCCAAATGAATGACATTTCAAAAGCAAACAGGTGATGGACCTCATTACTCACAGAGACAGGGAATCTATTAGGGTTATTTTTACAAAGCTTTAGACCACTATTGTGTGGAGTTTGGTATTTTTGGGAAAAGCTTTCCACCTTGTCCACTCCAAAATTTCCATTTTTATTAAGAAGAAAAAGAAGAGTTTTTAAGGACTCATTAAGGGGAAGGTCTGCCTATCAATTACCAAAAAATACTTTAAAAAGGGAGTTTTCCTCTGTCTGACAAAAATATTCTGTAAGAAATACGCCACTTAGCTTTTACAGAAAGAAACCATCATGATCTTCAATCAAAAATAACCTTGAATAAGAAGAAGTAATTTCACCAAACTGCATTCCGTCCCCTTCAGGAGAAAAAATAAGCAACATATTCCCATTTATTCAAGGGAAAACAGCTCCAACTGACTCTATAAAGAGAATTCTGTCCCTCTTTTGGATAAAAGGATGAGTACTTGTGTGTTTTCATAAAAGGATTTTCATAATTTTGTGTCCAGTTTTATATAGTAGGGGCACCTTAGATGTCCTTTTCAGGAATAACTTCCCCTTGGTACTCCCTCTGTAAGAACAGGCCCCGAATGCACAACACTGCCTGACAGTTAAAAAACTAGAATATGGAGACTGTTTCAGTATTCATCCACAAAATGGAAATTAGTTTTGTTAGAACATTTCCTAGCTTCTTTTTCAAGAAACTGTATCACTACAAGAAGGTGGACTTCATAAGAGAAGTATAAAGAAAATTTTCAGAAAAAAACATAGGGGTTGATAATTAAATATCATTGAATAGAACAATAAAAAAGCTATGAATACAACCTAATGCAACAAAAAGGGTTATCAGCAATGGCTTCAAAACAGAGGTGTTTTATAGGAGAACAGAAACTAGATTCTACATTGTACTTTGTAGGTAAAATGTTGTTAACAACAAAACCAGCAAAGGCACCTGAAGAATGTGCTAAATAATACTGTACAAACTGACTTCTTAAGACTGAAGTTGTCAACTAAAAAGAAATAAGGCCTTAAGAGTAAAGAATGACAGGTCTCAGACTTCAAGCTATTAATTCCTGCAGATCTGTCAATGTTAGTGGAAGTCAGTGTTTTGCGTTAACCGAGGAGTTAAACTGTTAACTGAATACCAGTGTTCTAGAGATCAGCATTCTCCATCGTCTTTCTAACTTTTGCCACTCAACAATTTATATCTAGAACAGACTCTTCTCACATACTGACAGTCCCCATCTACCAATCAAAAATACACAAACAGCAAAATACAATTTTAAATCCCTCCTGCATTTTTTTTTTTTTTAACCACTTGAACTCACAGTTGCAGTTTCCAAGTTACACAGTTTGTAGGTTGAATGTTGGATTCACTGACATCACTGACAAAACCCCCGGATTTGCTGGAATAAGGCTAAGATTTGTTTCTGTTTTTTTTAATTTGTTTGTTTGTTTGCAATGGCTCCTTCCCTGTCTTTCTCGAGTGGGGTGCACTGAAGATAAGATTGTGTCACATCCTATCTTCACAGACAGAAGCAATGATATTTTTAAAAAAACAGCATACATAGAGGGCATATAAAGGAAATGTATGTATTCTGTTTTCAAGGTTATGGTCTTTACTCATATTTTGCTTTGTCAGTTCTTTCCCAATTTTCTTGTTTTTTCAAATATTTTCATTTCTGTTAACTTCTTCATTCACATGGATCTTCAGGTCAGATAAGACAACTAGAAAACCTTATATAACCTCCAATATAACCACAGCATAAACTCAGAGCAGAATATTTCTGTTGGAAGGGACCTACAGCAATCATCTAGTCCAACTGCCTGACCAATTCATGGCTGACCAAGTTAAAGCATGTTGTTAAGGGCATTGTCCAAATGCCTCTTAAACACTGACAGGCTTGGGGCATCGACTACATCTCCAGGAAGCCTGTTCCAGAGTTTGACCACCTTCTCAGTAAAGAAATACTTCTTCATGTCCAATCTAAACCTCCCCTGGCGCAACTCTGAACCATTCCCATGCAACCTTCTGGATCCCAGGGAGAAGAGCTCAGCACCTCCCTCTCCACTTCCCCTCCTCAGGAAGCCATAGAGAGCAATGAGGTCACCCCTCAGACTCTTTTTCTCCAAACTAGACAAACCCAAAGTCCTCAGCCCAGGACATGCCTTCCAGCCCTTTCACCAGCTCCATTGCCCTCACCTGCAAGTCCGGAACTGCACACAGTGTTCAAGATGAGGCCACACCACCGCTGAATACAGCAGGAAAATCACCTCTTTTGAGCAGCTGGTTATACTGTGTCTGATGCACCCCAGGGTGTGGCTCGCCCTCTTGGCTGCCAGGGCACATAAACCATGGGATTTCCACCGCTGTATATTTAATGAAATATTTCTGACCCTTTCCATCTCTGAAAAAAAATGCTGGTGATAAAACAAGACTTTGTGAAGTCCAAATTAATACAATTCAAGTTCAGGAAGCTGAGGCATCTGGGCTAGGAAAAGAACCACTCTCTAACATCAAGAGAGAGATACGTCCCGAAGATAATTCATCCCACCTAAGTGCTGACCACAATCAGTACCAACCAATTACACTCACTCGTCTCTCTAATACTGTTTTCAACATGGGCATTGCGAATTTACTGTCAACACACCAGCCAAACAATTGATGAAATCTCTTGGGCAAAAATACTGTCTTCCCATAGTATATGTATGCACAGCAACAGCATACAAAGATTACTTCGTCCCTCTCATCTTGACCTGGTTTATTTTAATACCAAAGTTCTGCTTTTGTAAAAGGCTCACAGTACACACTCCTTCTCCAGTCAAAAAGAGAGTGCGACAGAAATACATGTGGTCTAAAACTTTTCATCTCACTTTCTTCCCTGGACTTGGTCGTATAACTGTCATATTGCCACCAGAAAAAAAGGTATAACTTTTGCAGGTTATGCCCTATTCTTAGAGCTGTAACACAAAATCCTAGTACCTTTCAAAGACTAGGATTTTCAACCACACAAATAAACAAAAGTTTAGCTCTTAATCTTTTATTAATAAGGAGAAGGTTAGGGTTACTGACTAGGGTTCTCTGCGAGAAAAAACTTCTTAGAAAATGGTTGCTGGAATTTGAAACTATGGTTTTGCCTGGACGTCTCAGCATGTGAGATGAGTCAAATTATCAGTGAGTCAATAGTTAAATCATTCCCACAAATCTACCATAATGAATTATATGGGAGACAGTCTCATGGATTTAACTGCATGAATCATCAGACACTACGTATCTTTTCCCCGTGATCTTCTAATGTATTTCTCTTTGCTATAAAATATTTTTGGGTGTTGCTGATTAATTTTTAAACTATAACACCTGATGTTGATTGTCTGAAAATAATAGGGTTTTTTACCTCCATGAAAGAAAAATGGAACTCAGCCTAGGGTTTCTTTAGTCAGGAAGAAAATAATTTGCATCATGACTTCTGGCGATTTAAGATGGTGCTTATTTGTTGTTATTCTGAGTCTAAGCTCGAGACAAGTGAAGAGGAAAATGAAGAGAAAAACAGTGTCTTCAAAGCCAAAACCTGAGATATCATTAACAATAGTCACTGGTATATTTTTTAAGCCTTTGGACTTTGCACAGATGAGTCACTTAATTGTGTATTAAATCTTAAGAGTGCTGTTGCTCTGTCTGGCTATCCCCTCAACACTAAAACACAAGTTTTTGCCTCACGTGTCAATTTTACCTCCGTTAGTACTGCTTTTTGTGTTAAGAAACATTCAACCAATGTTTTTTCAGGGCATCGATGTTTCAATGCCATTTAATCTGCTGCACTATTGAATTTAAAGCTTCCAGTGAATCATTGATAAGAATAGAGGGGAAATGTGTTTCCAGTTAATGTACATCTCTCAATGTCCTCTTATGAAAGTCCTTTGTCATTCTGAGCACCTTCCAAACATCTGAAAATCTATCTTGTTCGTGAAACAGTATCTAAGGCTTTTAATAAAATTATTCTTGTCCCCTCCAAGCCTTAAGGTGACAGTCCATAGATTTGTTTGTAGCCAAAGACTTGGGCTTTTGGGGCCTTTGTGAATTTTTTAGTGCCGGGGGATCAGCAGATACAGCTTTTTGAAGGTATGGATCAGGTATTGTAGCTCGGCACTGATGCTGAATTGATGCAGAGGAAAGAGCCTGAGAGATTTGTCTGAACAGGCTGCAGACATTAGTGATGGATACTTTATTTCACTATGCCTAACTTTAAAAAGAGGCGTATTTGAACTAGAACCACAGCTATTTAAGTCAATGTACTTCTTCTGTGCTGTACAGACTTTGGCATCTTTACACCATCAACAAATCTTCCTTGTGTTTTCTTTTCCTATGGACACTACATTCCTCTTCTGTCATTTTTTCCTAGGTGGAACTAAGAAAGCCAGAGGAGTAGAAGGAAAAGAAGATTAAAAAAAAGATGCATCCATTTTACAGAAATCTGCCATAGAATAGACTTGACAGGTTTGTTCAGCAACTCTATCTTAAAAATATAGATCTGAGAGATAAATCTGTTACCAAGTTCATCTTTGATGTGAATTCAACCTACTTTTATTATTAAGACATCTTGAGATAAATATGACAGTCTCACATATAATTTTTCAGTCATTAGATTTCTTAAAATAACAGAATGCAGCTGAAAAAGTGAAAATTACCAAACTTTGACCAATTTGTCTTCCTCAGTCCCACTCACCATTTACAGTTTCGTTGTGCCTTTTTAGCCTGTTTTCATTCTGGTGTTATTGAGTTGCAATTGTATGTGTATATACACACAGATCCATGTATATGTGTGTGTGTACATATACACAAACATATACATATGCAAGACATTCTGAGATACTATCTTACTATAAATATTATGTACCAGTCATACGGTCATTTTGTTTTTAAGTTACTTTATGATGCCATTACAAGTGGGATTCCTCTAGTCTAACCTAGGTATTTTAATGTTAGGTCATGTAAGTCTAATGTTACTCCACAGGTTCTTTTATAGTCAGCAAAGAGAAATAAGACCCAACAGAACAGTTCACCTCACCTTAAGATAGATACCTAGAATAGAGCAGATGAAAAGCCATGGAGGATAAAGGGAACCATGGCTGCCTAGCAGAGACATAGGAATCTAACTTTTACATGCCAAACTCAGTCCCAGTCTCCCTTACTCACTTTTTCTGCTTACCTCCCCATCTCTGGAATACAGACACAGAAACTGCTTGAGAGAGAAACACTACTCTCTGTAAATGCCAGTGGGGTCAGACCATCCTGCCTTCAGATTGCTGAAAGCCCTATTTCTCTTGTCCATAGAGACCGTGATCAAACCTAAATGGTCTTCTACCTGCAATGCCTTCTGCCTGACTGTTCCACATTTTCCTCTCCTGCTTCCATGCTGTCCTGTCTTTTCCCATTCTCTCCCTGAGCCTGAGGTCACACAGTCCCAGACTGGAGATAGACTTACAGTCCTATCACACTTGATTTTATAAATAAGAAGCTTACAAATGACAGAAATTAACTGGCAATTTCAAGTTGCAGAACAAGGGAAGCCAGTCAATGCATTTACTATCCTTATGAACCAATGATCAATTGCGCAGTTTACATGTGCATTTCTGGTTTTGTACAAATAGCTCTTGCAAGCCTCACCAAAATTTATTTCCATTTTATAATTCCATCACCTTATATGTTGTACAATTCATGTGCAGTTTAATGCATTCTCAAAAATGTTTCTGAGAGATTAGAAATATCAGTTGAATATGTTCATTCATTATTATGGCTGCCTTTTACAAGTATTGAATCTCTTTTACAGAAGGGTTATAAATAAAAAATCAGACTACAATAAACATCAATCCCCACAAAATTGCTTCTTTTACCCTATGTGTCATCATGTCTCCGCTCCTTTTTCTCTCTCTAGGGATGATTTCAGCTAAGCAGAATGCAAATAATCATTGACATTTTTATTTGAAGTCCAACTTTAATGAGATTCTCATGAGTTTTTTATTTAAGCCAAGGATTATCTTTTGCTCAAAAAAACCCTACCCAAGCTATATGTGAGTGGCAAAGAACTTATACCCAGGCCACATATTTTACATCAAAATTAATTCAAACTAATGAATGATATGAAAAAGTGATAGATTAATCCTGAAGACATAAAGATCTATACAAAAGAGTGTTTTAGACTTAACGGTGCAGAGTCACATTTTATGACTGGATTTATCATTGCTAGAAACTCAAGTACACCTAGCCTTGGGCTCAAACAGCCTCCGAGCTGCCAAAGTTGAATTCAGTTTTTACAGTTAAACACTTCTGCAAATATTTTTATATGGCATGATCTCTGAGGTCAGAACATTTATGCATTAGACAAGGAAAGAATGGATAATTCTTTGTATTGCTGGATCCATTGGATACTTCAACAATGTTCAATGAAATTTAGTAAGGAAATGCGTTTAATTTCCCACATATTAAACACCGAACTAGGCTGAGGTTTCTTAAATATCATTGTCTTCAGTTTTCTTCTTTTTCTTCCCATGTCCTTCTTCAGTACATCAGATCCCTTGGCTTTCCTCCTACTCAGTGTTTTGCACTGACTGTTCAACACAGTCCTCTGCAGGGAGCTGCCAGTCTCAGTCAAGGCGATCAGTGTTTTGCTCATGAGAGGCTCCTTGCCTAAGGGCTGCTATCTTTTCCTTGCACTTATCACTTCCCATTTACATCAGCATCCACTTCAGCACATTAATAGCCCTCTTCCTCTCCCCCTCCTCAGCCATCACTTTGTCCCCCCGTGCCATTCTGGCTTAATCACTCAGCTCAGGCGGTTTTTCAGCATATTTTGGGGGCAGAAGGTCTGAGGGAATAGCTGTCATCACCTTACGCTTGCACCAAGCATGCTTCATAGCCCTCCCAACACCTGCACTCACAGCCTTACAGCAGCTCATTCCTGAATTGGTTTCTCATGGCCCTTCAGATGTACCTTAAATACCTACACATAAACCGATACATACCGGCTGTCCTTCATAAACATCTTTTCCTAATTCAGTCCTCCATTTTTTCACTCTAAATTCCAGTTTTTCTCTTTCATTGCTTTACAACATTCACTATAAGCATACTTCAGGAGCTTTTCCTCTATGGTCTGAGTCAATATTTTTTTGCAAGTGTATAGGGTCAAGGATGACCTTGCATAAGCCTGCTGCTTCTCTTTACTGCTGTGCCACTGTCAGGCACACACTTGTAATTCACAGACAGCAGTTTCCACAACCATAGGCATTTCCATGTCCTTTACAAGGATATCTTCATTAAGATCACAAACACAAACTGCATTTTATTTTGCAACTTTGTTTTCTTGAAATATATGTTGAAGATACTCTCAGCAATAGCCCTAGCACAGGCCTGAATCATCATTTATTTGATATTCTAGATCACCTATAAAATATTTGTTTGAAACTCGCCGGTCATTTCTCTGTGTAACTACTTACTTGGTGATTTAATAAATTCCTCCTAGTATATTCCCTCCATGTCAAAGAATAAAGCCCTGTGGTGTGTTCTGTAATTCGAGTGTATGTGTTACGAGACACTTATCATCTTAATATAGTGGCACTGGTCTACATTTGATGGGAAATCCACTAGTGTATTATACACGCTCTTCTGCAGCAGTTTCAGTCTTCAGTGTGTATTTCTTGTGCATCTTAAATAAAATCTGCAGCATCCCAGCAGCAGCTGATTTCTGTTTGGGGCATAGAGAGCCCAGACTGCTGTGCCAGTAAGCTGTGCTTGTTAATTGGGAGGCTACTGGCAATTTTTGTTTCCATTTGCATTCTGCTTTGTGGCATGTTTGGAGGAAATTGTGCCAGTTTTTTTCAGCACCTGCTGTGTACCTGGAATATTTGTGAATACTCAGCAAAAAATTTTCTTCTATAAACCAGTATATTTGAAGTTTTTGAGCAAATGTTAGAGTAGACTGAAAGATGAGGGGTCTATACCTCTCTCCAATGCCCTCTAGAATTCTCAGATAGGCAAAAATGAAACAACAACAATCTTGCTTCGGGAGCTAACTATGGTCCACCTCTGACAGTGAAACCTCTGGGTTCCAAACTGGTCATTGACATTTTACCAGGTTCATGACTGGCAGAGGAAAGGGGTAAAAGAATACGCTTTACTTACCCAAGGAGTTTGACTGAATGAGTTTTCCATTTAGATCCTGCTTTCTGGGAGTGTCTGTAGATTCCCTCTTTGTAAAGGAAAAAATCTTCATACACTTTCATTATAGCTGAAAGGCAATAGGAAAATTCAGCACAGTCAGCAAATATTGCTTCTATTCTTATTTGCTCCTTGCATTTTACCAGTGAGATTTTTGTTGTGTGTTGGACTGCATAAATGCACTTTCTAATTACACTAAATTCACTAATTGCTCAGAAGTTCCCTGCTGTGAATGAACCTAGGGAAATATTCCAACAGAGTTCTCTCAAAGGTCTCCTGGCAAGTTAATTGGGTTTCCCCTGCCATGGAAACTCCCTGTCATGGACTTCTTCCAATACAATAGGAAGAAATATTGCCTCGCGTAGGCTTACATAAGTTTTCTAAATTCCAGTGAAATCCAATTCAATAAAACAAATCTCCTCAAGGTTCATGTATAAAATCCTCTGTTCTGACAAGCATCTGCATATTCAAGAAAAGTATCTAACATTCAAGAAAAAATATCAACGTATAACCTGTGAAATATGGTGGAGTGATATGTATGCCTTTTTCTGAAACTCAGATAAGAGTTCATTATGTACACAGCAATCTCCTTATGGAAAACTAGATTGTCTGTGTGCATGCTCATCCTGACTTTCAGCTAAAAGCATAGAAAAAAAACCCCTTTGTGTCCATAAAAATGTAAGACCAAAGAGCTGATGAACTGGAATTTTTGTGCAAGAGAGTGAAGACTAGAATTTTTATTTTATGTCTATTCATTATTTCCTAGGAATATCAGTCACTTGCTTTTTAAGAAAAATATTTTGAGTTTCTTTGCCACATTTGTTCTTCTACCTTAGTACCATTTGCTATATGGTGGGCTACCAGATCCAGAGAAATTAAAATATTTTCCAGATCTACATTACCTTTAGATTCCAGTGAATCAGAAACATTAAATACAAGCTTAACTCCAACTTACTTTTGGCTTATGATTTTAACAGTCCTAGACTGCCACACAGCTTGGAACATGAGAATTAGTGAAACCCAGTTTCCTAAAGTCTTGCACCTTGGGAGTCCCATAAAGTACAAGTTTCAGTGACCATTTTTATGTGGTTGGAGCATTTATAACATATCTGTCTGGTATAGATCTTCGGTATCCAGTAAGGTGAGCTCATGCTGCAGTTTTTTCTGTCTGGCACACTTTCAAATTTCTTTTTCCTACCTGCATATTTTCATAAACTTAATTAACTCTCTTTACAACCTCTTGGCCTCTATAATACTTGGCTGAAAACAGAAAACATTCAGAAATTTTAGGGGATGAAAGAGAACAGCTCAAAACATGGTCAAATGAGCCCATTTGCCCAGGAAACCTGGCTAAAAATATACTTTGCTAATGAGGTCATTCACATTAAAAATGTATGCCGATAGCAATACACAGGGAATGATGCTACCTAGGTGGCAAGTCTGGGGGAAAGCTATATCAGTTAAACTGGAAAAAAAGTTACATGCTTTTAATGAATAATGTTACAGCTTCTGCCGAGCTTCCTGCAGAAGCCAACATATTGACAGAAACCAACATTCTTGGTTTCTAGCTGCCAGCTCAGGACTCCATTAGAGCTCTCTGCAAAGGTTTCTCCCCCTTCCCTCTGCCCCCAGGCTCACCACTGTATAGAGCTAGGAGTTAACTCCTGCGGATGTCCTTGTACCGCTATGTAAAATGCCAGGTGTTGAGGTTTCTGAGCTGCAGAGGAGCCTTGGAGGGAGAGCTTTAAAGTGGTAAAAGGAACAGAAAGGGGGAAGAATGAGTCCCGCTGGCCTTAGTCCAGGTGAGGGCGTCAGAGGAGAAGTGAAGGGGATGAGTAATTCAAAAAATTACTGGAGAGGCTTCCCTGGAACTTGTTTTGATACCTTGGCCAAAGGGAGACAAAGAAATAGGGGTAAGTGCAAGGACTGCAAAATTTATTTCTCTCACAGGAGTTCTGAGGTTAGAAGATTTCGTCTATTGCCAGGCTGGGACAGGAGAAAGAAGTTTCATTTCTAAATCACATTGTTCTTTGAAATCAAGGTCCCTATGTTCAGTTTCAGAAAACAATTTATAAGCAACTCTAAATCAAACACATGTTCTTGGCTCTGTGAAGAAACTTCATACCTAAATTATTTCCACTGAAATGAAAAAGAAAATTTTGAAGTGTGTTCCCAGAATAATTTTAGTCTACATGAGAGAATTTTATCCATGATTACGTATTATATCTACACTTATTGTCTGTGTATATATGTGCATATATTTGTGTATCTGTGTCAATATATATACTTATATGTATGTATATCTATATGTATAAACCCTGCAATCAGGAGCTATATAATGGTACAGTCTTTGGAGTTAAGTGGGCTGGGTACATGAAGTGTAGGGTGGACAGAAAGATGATTAGTCAAAATCAAGCACTGAGATATTTTTATTTATTCAGTGACTTTGTCCTGATATGGACGGTGACTTGGAGGTGATGAGATGATCACAGTCCACCAGCCAGGTTTGTTCCCTCCCACGTAGAAGAGACTTTGCATTTTCCAAAATGAATGGATTAATTATTAATGAATCAGAAGAGGTAGCATTTTTCATAAGGTTGACTGTAGCTTAGGCATGAGCTACCTCAGTCGTGCTGAGCTGTCAGATGTATGCATATAAATGTAGCAGATTTTAAGATTCATTCCACTATGGATTCCACTCTGCATAAAATTCTTAAAGAATTTGTGTTTCTAAGACATACGAAGATGCAAAACTAAATGTAGTTGCTACAAAAGGAACTGAAGTATTGCACTATACATGAATGTAACCTAATTAAATACACCTTTTTTCCAAGATCATGATAGCTGAAATTATAACTTTCTTAGGGTCAAACTTTGATGGACTGGCAACAATGCGTTAGCTTTTCTTTTGATTGAGACTGGCTGATGTTACAAAAAGGATTATTTTTCTATGTCAGCACTATAACTATAAGTATTTCCTAAAGTCCATTAAAAAAAAAAAATATGAGCAGGCAATATTAGATTGTCCATTTGAATGTTTTCAAAGCATTAATAAAACTTCACTATGTTTATTTGAAAATGGATTTTTTAAAAAACAAGTTTTTCATCATTTGCACCAGAAAGTGCTAATTGCTCAGTTCCTGTACTATATAAAACAACAATGTATGTCAAAGAGAAATTGTCATTCAGACTTGAAAGCTGCATAACAGAAAGTTTTCAATTATGTTCCTACATCTACTGTTCCACAACTGTTAAAAAATATTTTTTTTTCTTAACTTTGTATATGCCCAAAAATCCAAGTACATTCATCATCAAGCAGAATGACTTTCTACATCATGATCTCGAAGGGATCTTGAATGTTTTCCAGCTATTAAAGATTACTTAGAAGATTAGATAAGATTGACCATAAGCACTTTGCAAGTTCTTGAGGAATGACAAGTGAATGAATAATGGACAAATTTCTTTCAGTAGCTGAAGATCATTTGCAGGATGTTTTGAAAAAAAAGTTTGATATGGTTTTAGTATTAGAATTACACCCTGATTGCATTTGTAGTACAGGAAGATAGAAGAGAGAATCAGTAACAAATTATTGGGTCATAACTGTGACTCATTAAAAATCTCATTATAATAAAAAGAAAAAATGGAAAGTGATTTCACTCAGTGATATACACTCTTGGTTATATACTCTTCCTTAGATCTTAATTTTTCCACATACAGCATTACTTTAACCTGATACAGACATTTTCTCTGAAAAAGCATTGACATTTCAAAAAACTGTATGAATTATTGAGTGGCTAAAACCTCACAAATGGCTGAATATAGATTATTTTCTGTGGAAGATTTAGTACTGACAGATTAATTCAGCAAACTGTGTATACATGGACTACGAATGCCATATTAGTGAGAGGTCTGAAATTTATCTTGAGGATCCTAATTTTTTCATTTTCTTAAAACCAGTGGAAATTGCTGTGTTCACTTCTAGATCAAATGCAGCATGGGAAAGAATATTTTCCTTGGGCAAACAAACTTGGGCAGAACAAAAAAGATTGATAATATCGATCCTGTTAAATCTGACCTTCAGATTAATTTCAACTGCCCACATAAAGAGTTTTAAGAAGTAATTTCAACTCCAGGATGCACTGAAATGAATTACATCTAATAATCAAGACTATTTCAATAATAAATTGGAGGTTATAATTCATTATATAATTGAGGGCAGTAGAAATGTAGAAGTTCCCTGAAGGAAAAACCTTTGGTTTTGCATCAGCCATCCATCCAAGTGGGGTGGACATCTCACACGATGACCTTTCCCCATCACCCCAAATCCCACATTCCTCAACCTCTCCAGTTACACTGGCCTGGGGTGTGAGCAGGAACCTGCATTTTCAGGCACCATCCATTACTGCAAATGGGCGGTATCAGGCTAAATAACTCTCTTGCAGTCCCTCACTCCCTGCCAAAGTTT
>NW_009259686.1:2170852-2172522 GCF_000687185.1 Egretta garzetta | reverse complement strand
TGATAGCCCTCTACAACCAACAGGAGCATTGGGGCTCTGAAAGGGGAAATTCTGGGAATATTCCAGCGCTGAATGATTTGCTGGAGGGCCCATATACTGCAGCGTTGCCTTCAGAGGAGAGCAGGCTTGGTAAGTTGGTGTCAGCCAGTGAGGGAATCAATCCCGGCCCTAGAGAGCTGAGCCTTGCTAGCAAACTCCTGCAGAGCCCCAAACTTGTATTTCATCAATGAGCAAAGAACTGTCATGGGAAAAAAAGGCACATTTCCAGCACACAGACTTGGCACAAATTTTCAACAAATCCAGCTCAAGGTCATTTTACTCATTATGGGCTCTGATGCAGCATAGCTGCCTTTAGGGGCACTACTTGCCCACCAAACATCCCTGGATGAACTACAGTGCATATGTCTGTTTTATGCACTGTGGAATGCAATCTGTGTTTTCTAATATTTTGAGACAAGGACATTGCACATCTTAATTATTTCAGTAATAATATTATCATCTTCCAAACTTACCATACCTTGCACTGGTCCTTTGTCCATGATTTCTTTCATTATATCAGTTTCCTGGGGGGAAGTGAGAGCAGTAGCAGAGAGGGCAAGGGAAAATTATACATCCTATTAAATAAAATTAAAACTCATACTAAGTTATTGTTGTGTACATATATATATGGTATAAATGTGGGCCATTGTACTTGTATTCCTGCTAGAGAATATCTGGTTTACCAAATGAACATAACCTTCAGAACCATCTTTAAGAAGCACCGATGCACAGTTATGACTGCATACTTTCTTTTCTACTTCTAATTTATATAGGACCACAAAACAGTAGCTTTAAAGAGATGAGGTAAAACTGAGAAACCATAAAGAATTTAAACTCTTCTGAAAATACAAGGGCAATATAAAGGAAAAGTTGCAGCTCTAGTCTTCAAGTAAAGTGATGATATTTCCATATACCAGATAATTTTCAAGCCTCAAAGGAGAAAAATGGGTGATATGATGAATGAGCAGCATGAACTTACTTTTGAGGAGACCCTGTAGTGGGAGGCACACCGGTATAACCGATTGGATTCTTCTAAAGGATTGGGACATGGCCCATTTGTATAGTTTTTTCCATATTCACTTGACACATAACAGTGATTTTCACCTGAAGGCTCCAGGTGATTGTTCCAAAATGATGGATAACAAGCATAGGATACAACCCTGTTCAGATATCAAAAAAAGGGGGGAAAAGGTTGATAAGAAGCTTGCTTTAACATTTTTTGCAGTTTTATTTCAAGATTTTAACTAGTTTGCAACTGTTGTATTTCAAGTAAATTTACAGAGTCCCTCATTCTTCAAAAGTGTGAATGTCTCATATTTTCAGCTGGAAGTTGTTTGCTTCAATTCGTATGCATGATGTTTATGATTAAGTTTCAGTTGCAGTAGTCCTCTTCCCACCCTTCTCCAAAGAGAAGTAGGGTAGAAAATGTGTTTCAGCACTTGTAACCTCATACATTCATCTCATTAATGATGCATGGATGTTCACACTGAATAAGATCAATAAATTACTAATGTTGTCAACAGGTTCCATTTAGCAAAAATGGCTTGTGAAATGGGCATATTTGCAGCAGAAAAATTCTAAGGGAAATGAACCATTTTCTAGTTTTATGTACGTTTTCTGCCGGAATGCTG